>NW_018405139.1:491345-532809 GCF_002113885.1 Mizuhopecten yessoensis
GGGGGGGGCGGGGGGTGATGGATAAGAGGCAGATGAGTTAATACTAATATTTGACCTATAACAGGTCGTGAAGTGTGACCAGTAGTGGTGTATGTGACCTATAAAAGGTTGTGAAGTGTGACCAGTAGTGGTATATGTGACCTATAAAAGGTTGTGAAGTGTGACCAGTAGTGATTTATGTGACCTATATACGGTTGTTAAGTGTGACCAGGATTGGTTTGTATGACCTATAACAGGTTGTGAAGTGTGACCAGTAGTGGTTTATGTGACCTATAACAAGTTGTGAAGTGTGACCAGTAGTGGTCTATATGACGTATGACAGACTGTAAAAGTGTGACCAATAGTGGTTTATTTGACCTATAACAGGTTGTGAAGTATGACCAGTAGTGGTCTATATGACGTATGACAGACTGTAAAAATGTGACCAATAGTAGTTTATGTGACCTATAACAGGTTGTGAAGTGTGACCAGTAGTGGTCTATATGACGTATGACAGACTGTAAAAGTGTGACCAATAGTGGTTTATTTGACCTATAACAGGTTGTGAAGTGTGACCAGTAATGGTTTGTGTGACCTATAACAGGTTGTGAAGTGTGACCAGTAATGGTTTGTGAGACCTGTATAAGGTTATGAAGTGTGACCAGTAATGGTTTGTGTGACCTATAACAGGTTGTGAAGTGTGACCAGTAATGGTTTGTGTGACCTATATAAGGTTATAAAGACCTGTGTAAGGTTATGAAGTGCGACCAGTGGTTGTTTAATATTACGACTGGTTAAGTGACCTATATATGTTACACAGTGACTTTCAATAGTTACATGTGACTAATATTGGACACATGTGAAGGTATCACATTGATGCTCCTCTGGTCTGTGGCACCCAATATCAAGCATCATTGGTTCACAAAGCTGAGACACAATTTCCTTGCAAGCATCACAACATGTAGCAGTGGGTGTATTTATGAATTGCGTATGATCTCTGTGGCCTATAGTTGTTATGGTTGTGGGCTATTCGCTGGGTCCAGAATAGCTCCCTCAGGAATTGTGATAACTCACATTCATAAATTAACTGACACTTTAGATTGTGGTGCTGGCCATGTGGATATTAAACGGGAAGTATTATCTCTAAAAATAGACACGATCGCTTGGAAACTACAATTTTCCCATTATAGCTGGCTTGGAAACTCGATGTAGGATCCACAGCCAAATTTTCGAGAACAAATACTGGACTAAAAATGTCTGCTCTGTATGGTTGTGTCCTTATGGAGTTTGACTTAGTAATTGCCTGTGTCTTACATTGTTTGGTTAGCTTGTCTGATGTTAACATAATACATGTACATGAACCATGTTATGTAGTGTCTGATAAAATTGCCTGAGTGTCAACATAATACTGGTACCATGATGTTTAGTGTCTGGTTAGCTTGTCTAAGTGTTAACATAATACAGGTACCATGTTGTGTGATGTCTGGTTAGCTTGTCGCAGTGTTAACATAATACAGGAGCCATGTTGTGTAGTGTCTGGTTAGCTTGTCTTATGTGAACATTATACAGGTACCATATTGTGTAGTGTCTGGTTAGCTTGTCTGATGTAAACATGATACAGGTACCATATTGTGCAGTGCCTGGTTAGCTTGTTTCAGTGTTAACATAATACAGGTACCAAGTGGTGTAGTGTCTGGTTAGCTTGTCTGAGTGTTAACATAATACAGGTACCAAGTGGTGTAGTGTCTGGTTAGCTTGTCTGAGTGTTAACATAATACAGGTACCAAGTGGTGTAGTGTCTGGTTAGCTTGTCTGATGTTAACATAATACAGGTACCAAGTGGTGTAGTGTCTGGTTAGCTTGTCTGAGTGTTAAAATAATACAGGTACCAAGTGGTGTGGTGTCTGGTTAGCTTGTCGGAGTGTTAACATAATACAGATACCAAGTGGTGTAGTGTCTGGTTAGCTTGTCGAAGTGTTAACATAATACAGGTACCAAGTGGTGTAGTGTCTGGTAAGCTTGTCTGATGTAAACATAATACAGGAACCATGTTGTGTAGTGTCTGGTTAGCTTGTCTGATGTAAACATAATACAGGAGCCATGTTGTGAAGTGTATGGTTAGCTTGTCTTATGTGAACATAATACAGGAGCCATGTTGTGTAGTGTCTGGTTAGCTTGTCTGATGTTAACATAATACAGGAGCCATGTTGTGTAGTGTCTGGTTAGCTTGTCTCAGTGTTAACATAATACAGGAGCCATGTTGTGTAGTGTCTGGTTAGCTTGTCTTATGTGAACATAATACAGGAGCCATGTTGTGTAGTGTCTGGTTAGCTTGTCTCAGTGTTAACATAATACAGGAGCCATGTTGTGTAGTGTCTGGTTAGCTTGTCTTATGTGAACATTATACAGGTACCATATTGTGTAGTGTCTGGTTAGCTTGTTTCAGTGTTAACATAATACAGGTACCAAGTGGTGTAGTGTCTGGTTATTTTGTCTCAGTGTTAACATAATACAGGTACCATATTGTGTAGTGTCTGGTTAGCTTGTCTGATGTTAACATAGTACAGGTACCATATTGTGAAGTGCCTGGTTAGCTTGTCTCAGTGTTAACATAATACAGGTACCAAGTGGTGTAGTGTTTGGTTATTTTGTCTCAGTGTTAACATAATACAGGTACCAAGTGGTGTAGTGTCTGGTAAGCTTGTCTGATGTTAACATAATACAGATACCATGTTGTGTAGTGTCTGGTTAGCTTGTCTGATGTTAACATAATACAGGAGCCATGTTGTGTAGTGTCTGGTTAGCTTGTCTGATGTTCACATAATACAGGAGCCATGTTGTGTAGTGTCTGGTTAGCATGTCTCAGTGTTAACATAATACAGGAGCCATGTTGTGTAGTGTCTGGTTAGCTTGTCTTATGTGAACATTATTCAGGTTCCATATTGTGTAGTGTCCGGTTAGTTTGTCTCAGTGTTAACAGAATACAGTTACCATATTATGTAGTGTCTAGTTAGCTTGTCTGATCTAAACATGATATAGGAGCCATACTGTGTAGTGTCTAGTTAGCTTGTCTTATGTGAACATGATACAGGAGCCATGTTATGTAGTGTCTGGTTAGCTTGTCTCAGTGTTTACATAATACAGGAGCCATGGTGTGTAGTGTCTGGTTAGCTTGTCTTATGTGAACATAATACAGGAGCCATGTTGTGTAGTGTCTAGTTAGCTTGTCTTATGTGAACATGATACAGGAACCATGTTGTGTAGTGTTTACATAATACAGGAGCCATGTTGTGTAGTGTCTGGTTAGCTTGTCTCAGTGTTTACATAATACAGGAGCAATGTTGTATAACACTAGCTTGTTTCAGTTGGTTAACTGTCTTTGTTTTTGTTTTTGATTATGATCTGTGGGTAGCTAAGTAGGATTTGTATCTACAATAGCAAAATGATGTTAAAAATTGTAAGAAATTTACAAATTACACGAAGCGGATGTTTAAAGTGTTCATAGATTTAGGTTTGTTTGTGACAGTTACTTTATTCATTGTCCCCGTAATTTTTATCAAAACATTAGTTGTTTGCTGCTAAATTTTTCTTTTTTTAACAAAGGTTTACGCGAGTAGTTCTTTTTATATAACTTTTCAAAAGCCTGAATATGATCACTTAAAATTGGAATTAAAGATTGTGTATGGTTTAAACAGACGTCATCAATCATATAACTGGTAGGTAACTACTTACATCGTTATAGCCCTAGAGAATTCGACAATGGCCTGGATGAAAAATCTCAATCTGTGATGGTGGTGCTGATTTCTGTCACAATACAATTGTTCTCAGGATTTTATTGGGCAACAAACTGCCGTTTAGTTTCACGCTTTTCCTTGAAAACCCAAAAAAGCTTACAAACATAAGGATTTACTAAATATAAAATTTCAAGTTAATTGCTGATAAAAAAAGTTATGTATGGTCCATCTGTGTACATAAATGGTTATGGGCGACGAGGTACCATTGTGTGCGCAGAGGATTGAGGCTCAGCTTGGGGAGAAGTCAGGGCGAGCAGACACGTCATAAAAACTGAATTAGCATCTAATACAATTTTTATAGGAAGTAGCTAAACTGTAGCTGTCATCGCAGGCCCCAGACTGTAGTGATTTAATCAGCCAAAGTAGGAAAAATGGTAAACATTGTCAAAACCTTGCAAGTTTTATAAATGTGTGAACAAATTTTTGTGGGAATGTCAGTGTGAATAATTTTTCAATATTTGCTCTATAGGAATTTTAGCTCCTCTAGCATGAAGTGCAAGTGAGCTTTAATATGAGGTGGTTTGGCATCTGTCATCCATTGTGCATTGATTGTGCATCCAGCATAATTTTGTTTGTTAAATGATGTCTTATTAAGAACCATAAATTCCCAAGATTATGGTATTTGGCCTGTAGCTTGATGAAGTGAAGGGCTATAAATCTTGTTTGAATGTGAGACCTTGACCCACTTTCAAGTGCTCAGGGGTTAAATGTGTTAAAAAATTCATACAATATTTTTCAAGAAACACAATGCAAAGGATTATGATGACTTTGCCAGAAGTTATGGAATATGTTCAAATTAATAATCTTCATTCACATTCATTTCAAGTAGTAATGTGGTGATGAATTGCTTTGCAAGAACTACAAGGATTAATGTCATATTTAGTGTTAGGGCTTAGGGGCCTCTTGTTTGTATATCTTACAGTGTATATTTTCCCTGTAACTAATACATTGAATATATTACAGTCACATCTTTCCTGTATCTGATACATTGAATACCTTTGTTTGTTTGTATATCTTACAAGTTGCCTTCCTGTATCTGATACATTGAATATCTTACAATGATCTTTCCTGTTTTTGATACATTGAATGTCTTACAATGATCTTTCCTGTTTCTGAGACATTGAATGTCTTACAATGATCTTTCCTGTTTCTGAGACATTGAATGTCTTACAATGATCTTTCCTGTTTCTGATACATTGAATAGCTTACAATGATCTTTCCTGTTTCTGATACATTGAATGTCTTACAATGATCTTTCCTGTTTCTGAGACATTGAATGTCTTACAATGATCTTTCCTGTTTCTGAGACATTGAATGTCTTACAATGATCTTTCCTGTTTCTGTTACATTGAATATCTTACAATGATCTTTCCTGTTTCTGATTCATTGAATATCTTACAATGATCTTTCGTGTTTTTGATACATTGAATATCTTAAAATGATCTTTCCTGTTTCTGATACATTGAATATCTTAAAATGATCTTTCCTGTTTCTGATACATTGAATATCTTAAAATGATCTTTCCTGTTTCTGATACATTGAATATCTTAAAATGATCTTTCCTGTTTTTGATACATTGAATGTCTTACAATGATCCTTCCTGTTTCTGATACATTGAATGTCTTACAATGATCTTTCCTGTTTCTGATACATTGAATAGCTTACAATGATCTTTCCTGTTTCTGATACATTGAATAGCTTACAATGATCTTTCCTGTTTCTGATACATTGAATATCTTACAATGATCTTTCGTGTTTTTGATACATTGAATATCTTAAAATGATCTTTCCTGTTTTTGATACATTGAATGTCTTTCAATGTTCTTTCCTGTTTCTGATTCATTGAATATCTTACAATGATCTTTCCTGTTTCTGATACATTGAATAGCTTACAATGATCTTTCCTGTTTCTGATACATTGAATAGCTTACAATGATCTTTCCTGTTTCTGATACATTGAATATCTTACAATGATCTTTCGTGTTTTTGATACATTGAATATCTTACAATGATCTTTCCTGTTTCTGATACATTGAATATCTTACAATGATCTTTCGTGTTTTTGATACATTGAATATCTTACAATGATCTTTCCTGTTTCTGATACATTGAATATCTTACAATGATCTTTCCTGTTCCTGATACATTGAATATCTTACAGCGATCTTTCCATTGAAAATCTTACAGTGATCTTTCCTGCATCTATTACATTGAATATGTCACAGTGATCTTTACTGTTTCTGATAAATTGAATATCTTGCAGTCATCTGTGTTGAATGCAGTAAGACCTTATATATATTCAGTTTTGGTAATGGTACTTTGTTCCTTATTTAAACTTTATTAATTAATCATTTATAGTTATTAATATGGATGCATTGTTAACATACTAGTTAAAATTCACTTTATTTTCTCGGACAATACCCAAATGGTTGTGACAGAATTTCACTCATGTTAATTTCAATGTGTGTATGAATGTCCTATTTCGGCTTGGTCTTATAATTTCATGATCATGGAGGTGCTGCGTTAGTGGCTTTTACAAGACATCAGCTACCCTAAGGTTTTGACTTGATCATGGCCTTATCTTGAGGCATGTTCGAGCGTTCATGCATCCCGCTTACTACGTCTCTCTTGGGTTTATGTCTGCACAATCTTTTCGTCGAGGCTTGTAATGAACCCTTTGTCTGCGATGAGATGAAAGAGGCGATCATTTCAACTACGACCACAGAGGGAGAGCACAGCCTAGGAAAGCCGAGCCTGTGCAGTTCCTCCTGTTCATGGCCACCATGCTTAATTATTGTGAAAGCTTTCTTTTCTTGTCACCTGATCTCCCCAACATAGCTTGTGTGTCAGGCGCTCTGTCCAGGCTGATCTTCATGAAGGTCAAGCTCCAAGACTGTAATGTTATTGTACGATAAAAAAACATATGTTAATGGTAAGTGTTGGCTACTTTACAGAGCAGGCTTTAGGGCAGGGTTACAGTCAAGGGAAGGTAGACAGATGGAGAAACTGAGTCGGGAAGAACAGACGAAACACGACAAGACATAAAGATAGATAAATAGGTTAAATATTCACAGACCAGCAGGCGGTGCTTTAACTACAAGGGGGCATCATGTGATATTGGATAAGGTGGCCACTAGGGGGCAGTGTGTATCATGTTTAATGAGATGGCCACAAGGGGGCAGTGTGTATCATGATTTTTGAGGTGACTACTAGGGGGCAGTGTGTATCATGTTCTGTGAGGTGACCACTGAATGGGAGCAGTGTGTATCATGTTTTTTGAGGTGACCACTAGGGGGAAGTATGTGTCATGTTTGATGAGGTGAACACTAGGGGGCAGTGCGTATCATGTTTGATGAGGTGGCCACTAGGGGGCTGTGTGTATCATGTTCTGTGAGGTGACCACTAGGGGGCAGTGAGTATCATGTTCTTTGAGATGACCAATAGGGGGCAGTGTGTATCATGTTTGGTGAGGTGACCAATAGGGGGCAGTGTGTATCATGTTCTGTGAGATGACCACTAGGGGGCATTGAGTATCATGTTCTTTGAGATGACCAATAGGGGGCAGTGTGTATCATGTTTGGTGAGGTGACCAATAGGGGGCAGTGTGTATCATGTTTGGTGAGGTGACCACTAGGGGGAACTGTGTATCAAGTTTTGTGAGGTGACCAATAGGGGGCAGTGTGTTCAGTCAGTTTAATGTTGGATTAGGTGGCCACTAATTGACTAGGGGCAGTGTTAACAGCCAGTGCATTATTGGGTGCAGCTGCTGCTAGTTTTTGGTTTGACCTTGGTACCAATAAGAAGACCACTTTGATGTAGGCGAAACTGAAACAGCCTCCTTGTTTATGTCATCAGTCTCTATATGTTGTCTGTCTCAATAATACATTCTTATCTACAGAAAGGGACTGTTTAAGTAAGATTACCTCTGTGGTTTTAGAAGACAACTGAAAACATGTAAGATATGTCTATGACAGCTGATACTTGGAAGTAAGTTATTTTAAGGAATCGTTACTCTAGTGTAACAGAGCTCTAAACAACAGGTTTGTGTTTGCTGAGACAGTGGCTGCTTAGGGCTAGGTGCTAGACAGTTCTTTACTTACAGGAAGAAATGTCCAGAATGTCATCATATTTAACAACCTCAGAAACTATTACACCGCTACCATGGTAACGCACTCACCTGGGTACACACAGACCCTGTCATCCACCTGGTGTTGTCGTGACAATGTCCTTCCTATTGGTATGCTCTACTACATGGTTTGCCACTGTAGCTATGCTTTATCTACGTTATTCAGTATTAAGTACTGTTAAGTAAGCTAGTACTATCTCACTGAGGAGTGTAAGGGCTCTAAAGAGAACTTCAGAGGAGCGTTGATGAGCGAAAGACATAGTGTGGGGACATAGTGTGATGGAAATTAAATATGTTGGAGATGAATAATGAATTAGGATTGATATATGAGTGAGATAGGAAATTGCGTATTTGAATTAAATTATATTGACTTAATATGTTTATGCTGAATTTTGTGTGTACAAGGTAGGAGTTAGAAGGTTTTAACATGGAGGTGTTGAAACAGAACCTAGTTAAACTTGTATTTGAGGTCAAATTTTTACTATGAAAAGAATTGATCATGTAGAGCAGTTCTATTCAACAAAGGTTTTCCAACCATTACTGTACATACGGAAACTCCCAATTCACCGTTAATTGAAAAATATCCATGGTGGTCACAATGCGGACCACCAGGCCTTACAGCCCAGCTAGGGTCAGCCTCGTGGAGGATGGATTATCATTGTGCAGTTAAGCGAAATTTGCTAATGGTGGATTAAATAGCCTACATGGGTGCCACCTACCAAAACAATTGAATGTGGGAACATTGCCATAAACGGCCGTCATCTCGTCGTTAATGCTACAAATATTGCCATTATAAAGAGCTTTTGGCAGCAACGGTGTGAATGAATAAAAATGTCTATGCTAGCTTGGCTACGCAAAATGGTTGCCATCCCGATAAAGCTGTAACGTTTTCCATCAGCTGTTGCCTTTGAGCTAGTCATATTTTCATAGAATTGTTAGTAACGAAAGCTTTATTGCACACGATGAAGATTTAATGGCCTTAAAAACAGGATGGAACTCTTGGTTATATTGACAACACCTAATCGCATACCACTTGTACATTGTGGGACGGGGTGTTGCCACATACCTACTTAAGTGACATCCTTCAGGAACGATTGTATCAGGGAAATTCATTTTTGAAGTCAATGTGAAACTCTTCATTCATCTTCCGTTACTTGTAAGGCAATAATGAAAAAAACAACTAAATAACTTCTATTTTTCTAATTGAACATTTCATTGCCTTTTTGTATGTTATCTCTCAAGAACAAAAAAAAATCTTGTGTCATAATTCTTTTTGTCAGAAATGTATTCATTTACAATGGAATCTAAGGTCATTACCAATGGTTTTGAGATAAGACCTTTACCCAGGAGGCCGTTGGGTTTTAAAGATAAAAAGTTATATTGCACTTAATGTCTGTAGGTATTTCACTTGCTATGGAGCGATGCTGTTTTTGAAATTTAATAAGTTAATCAATTTACTTGAAATATACTATTTTGTTGAACACAGACATTAGAGGGAGTTAAACATGTTGTTGCTGCCTGAAGTTTCCCTGACACTCCACACAATAAGGTCCTCTGGTGTGTCTGTTCTCCTGGTGTAAGTTTCTCTGACCCTCCACACAATAAGGGCCTCTGGTGTGTCTGTTCTCCTGGTGGAAGTTTCTATGACCCTCCAGACAATAAGGTCCTCTGGTGTGTCTGTTCTCCTGGGGGAAGTTTCTCTGACCCTCCACACAATAAGTTCCTCTGGTGTGTCTGTTCTCCTGGTGGAAGATTCTCTGACCCTCCACACAATAAGGTCCTCTGGTGTGTATGTTCTCCTGTTGTTTTTTTTTTACTACCCCTCCACACAATAAGGTCCTCTGGTGTGTATGTTCTCCTGCTGTTTTTTTTTTACTAACCCTCCACACAATAAGGGCCTCTGGTGTGTCTGTTCTCCTGGTGGAAGTTTCTTTGACCCTCCACACAATAAGGTCCTCTGGTTTGTCTGTTCTCCTGGTGGAAGTTTCTCTGGCCCTCCACACAATAAGGTCCTCTGGTGTGTATGTTCTCCTGTTGTTTTTTTTTACTAACCCTCCACACAATAAGGGCCTCTGGTGTGTCTGTTCTCCTGGGGGAAGTTTCTCTGACCCTCCACACAATAAGTTCCTCTGGTGTGTCTGTTCTCCTGGTGGAAGTTTCCCTGACCCTCCACACAATAAGGTCCTCTGGTTTGTCTGTTCTCCTGGTGGAAGTTTCTCTGACCCTCCACACAATAAGTTCCTCTGGTGTGTCTGTTCTCCTGGTGGAAGATTCTCTGACCCTCCACACAATAAGGTCCTCTGCTGTGTCTGTTCTCCTGGTGGAAGTTTCTCTGACCCTCCTCACAATAAGGTCCTCTGGTGTGTCTGTTCTCCTGGTGGAAGTTTCTTTGACCCTCCACACAATAAGGTCCTCTGGTTTGTCTGTTCTCCTGGTGGAAGTTTCTCTGACCCTCCTCACAATAAGGTCCTCTGGTGTGTCTGTTCCCCTGGTGGAAGTTTCTCTGACCCTCCACACAATAAGGGCCTCTGGTGTGTCTGTTCTCCTGGTGGAAGTTTCTTTGACCCTCCACACAATAAGGTCCTCTGGTGAGGATGTTCTCCTGTTGTTTTTTTTTTACTAACACTCCACACAATAAGGTCCTCTGGTGTGTCTGGTCTCCTGGTGGAAGTTTCTCTGACCCTCCCCACAATAAGGTCCTCTGGTGTGTCTGTTCCCCTGGTGGAAGTTTCCCTGACCCTCCACACAATAAGGTCCTCTGGTTTGTCTGTTCTCCTGGTGGAAGTTTCTCTGACCCTCTACGCAATAAGGTCCTCTGGTGTGTCTGTTCTCCTAGTGGAAGTTTCTCTGACCCTCCACACAATAAGTTCCTCTGGTGTGTCTGTTCTCCTGGTGGAAGTTTCTCTGACCCTCCACACAATAAGGTCCTCTGGTGTGTATGTTCTCCTGTTGTTTTTTTTTTACTAACCCTCCACACAATAAGGTCCTCTGGTGTGTCCTTCTGGTGGAAGTTTCTCAGCTTTCCTGCTCTGTGTTCAGCTTTCCTGCTCTGTGTTCAGCTTTCCTGCTCTGTGTCAGCTTTCCTGCTCTGTGTTACTCTGTGTTCAGCTTTCCTGCTCTGTGTTGCTCTGTGTTCAGCTTTCCTGCTGTGTTCAGCTTCGTCACTGTCTCCCCTGACACCAGTTGTCACATTACCTACCGTTAATTGTAACAAGTTAGTGATTATAATTGTCGTTGTCAGCTTCAGTTAGGTTACAAACAATGTTTATAGTTGAACCCATCACAAATAGTTTGAGATCACAAAATACAAATAATTTACATAATTGATGACCTAACTAGAAACAATGATGTCATAATCATTGAACTTTAAACCTTGTAGAAATCTTTGACTGTGTCATGTAGAAGTTCTGAATTAAAGGTCTTAAACAATAGAAATACTGGCCTTATTATCTGGTAGAAATGCTGGATTAAAGATCTTGTAGAAACAATGGACATCAATTTTTGTAGAAATACTTGGTTAGGGATCTTGTAGAAACAATAGACTTCAGTTTTTGTAGAAATGCTTGGTTAGGGATCTTGTAGAAACGATAGACTTCAGTTTTTGTAGAAATACTTGGTTAGGTATCTTGTAGAAATACTTGGTTAGGGATCTTGTAGAAATACTTGGTTAGAGATCTTGTAGAAACAATAGACTTCAGTTTTTGTAGAAATGCTTGGTTAGGGATCTTGTAGAAACAATAGACTTCAGTTTTTGTAGAAATGCTTGGTTAGGGATCTTGTAGAAACAATAGACTTCAGTTTTTTGTAGAAATACTTGGTTAGGGATCTTGTAGAAATACTTGGTTAGGGATCTTGTAGAAATACTTGGTTAGAGATCTTGTAGAAACAATAGACTTCAGTTTTTTGTAGAAATACTTGGTTAGGGATCTTGTAGAAACAATAGACTTCAGTTTTTGTAGAAATGCTTGGTTAGGGATCTTGTAGAAACGATAGACTTCAGTTTTTGTAGAAATACTTGGTTAGGGATCTTGTAGAAATGCTGGACATGGGATCTTGATAAAAAAAAAATCAATCTAGTAAATACTTTTTACCTAATAACAGCACTAAAATGTCATGCATCTAATGCTCCTGTAAACAGACCCAAACTTGAAGATTACATTTCAGGTCAAAGGTCAAGGTCATTGTTAGTGTGAAGGTTAATTTCAGTGTACACAGTTATATAACTTAAGCCCCCTTGCCCCTTTGATGTACAAACTGATAGGAAGGGGTCAATCAAATGGTATTAGAGGTTAGGTTAGGAACAATGTCAGAGGTCAAGGTCATTATTTCCCTGAAATATAAATTCTTTGTACACTAAGAATCTTTTGACATGGTAGAAGAGTGGTTGTTTCTCATTTAGTATTCATACTTTACCAGGTAGGTATTTTAAATATCAAACAGAGAGGTTGTATTTGAGCTCATCATTTCAGCCAATGAGAACAGTGACACATTAACTACTGTTACGTTATCTCCACCAATAGGAATGTTGGTGTATTGGGCGGAGTGCAGTTTAACAGCTGTGTGCTATACTGATGACGTTGGTCATTGGATAGTTTAACACATGGGCAGAGAAATGGCCATTATTTACCTGTAGCTAAACAAACATGATACCTGGGGACACACACTGACCAAGGTTTTTACACGATTGCAATTAGCGTTGTTTTGTTTGACTGAAAATGGACCCCATTTGATGAAAACAGATGCTACTTTCCTAGAACAATGTGTGTATTGTGATCCTCTGGAGGGAGATAACCAAATGTTTACCTTGCCTTTGTTTGTGAGCAACCCAATACTCCAGGCCATTTAACACTTAAATAAAACTCTCTGCTGCCTTTTGTACTGGAATAACGGGTCGTCTCAGAATTTTGACAACAATAGATTCAAACGGACATATTGACAATGATTATTCTGAACAACTTATTCTCCCCGTTCAGTTTGTTGTTTTGAGTATTTACCTGTGCTAAAATAGAAATTAATTAGCGGTAATCATATACAAATGAACGGGTTTCGTTCTCCGTTCATATTGCTACAACTACTTCAGTGCTCATGTTACTCCATCGCTATGTTTTAAAAACCTTTTAGTGAAATTAGTTTTGTGTATGATTTATTAAATGTTTGTCCAGAAAATGAGTTTTAACAGTTATACTTACCCTTACAGTCGTATATAGAAAAGTCTAATGAATAGATAGGCTACGTTTAAAAAAGAAACAGGATTTTCTCAAATTTTTCAGAATATGCATGTATCTCAATGCCAGTTTGATACAAAATTATGGAAGCAAAATTTACAGTCATAGTGATATAAATACTTGAAGATTTAACAAAACAATATTCTTTAGTAACCCAGATATGTTGCAGAAGTGATGTTTGGTAACCTATAATGAATGCAAAAATATTTTTTGGTACCTCATGAATAATGCCAAATAATATTTAAAGACCATAGATATTCCAAAAATAATGTTTTGTAATCCATCAGTATTGCAGAAACATGATAACGCATAAATAATCCAAAAATAATTTGGTTACCCCTATAATCACTGCAACCCAAACAGGACAGTACCCAAAACGGGACAGTACCCAAAACGGGATAGTACCCAAAACGGGACAGTACCCAAAACGGGATAGTACCCAAAACGGAATAGTACCCAAAACGGGACAGTACCCAAAACGGGATAGTACCCAAAACGGGACAGTACCCCAAACGGGACAGTACTCAAAACGGGACAGCACCCAAAACGGGACAGTACCCAAAACGGGATAGTACCCCAAACGGGACAGTACCCAAAACGGGACAGTACCCCAAACGGGACAGTACTCAAAACGGGACAGCACCCAAAACGGGACAGTACCCAAAACAGGACAGTACCCAAATTTAAACGGAACACTTGTGGTAAAACGGCCCAAGAAACTGGCATGCAATGTCAAGAAGTATTTTTATGTATTTGTATGCAGTTTTCACCTGATGATTCTTGTATGAAAATTTAACTGTGTATAAGCTTTATTGGCCGCTGATTATCATTACATGGACAATTTAAAGGTAAGAATAATTACCATAACAAAACTTTTGTGATTAACGTGCCGTGCGACACTATTTATTTGGATATCATTTTCAAAAGTCTATTGTATCAAAACTGGCACTAGTTTGGAGAAGGTATTAAAACTTTGACCCTTAAAATTTGCCAAAATACCTAACTGTCCCAGTCCTTTCAGGGTACAGAAACACCTGTTCAAGGGCCTACATGACCCTGATAGTATTTCACGTTCTATTTATAGAACCATGTGTAGAAATAAAAAGTGGATGGTATCTATGTATGAAAAATGAACAAACATTTTTGGAGTTGCTAGTTTGGCATAAAGTACATCGATATTTCTCTAAAAAGTGTCCCGTTTTGGGTACAATGAAGTTAGATGATGCAAAAATGAATTTTGGTAAACAAAAAAATATAACAAAATGATGTTTTATAATGATGCCTATACATGTTGCAAAAGTAATCTTTTAAAAACCCATAAATAATACAGAAATGATTCTGTGTTCAGATTATTCTGGATTATCAAATCTGTGCTGAGGAGGTCCTCAATTTCCAAATGCCATGTTCCGTCCTGAATGATAGGACTCAAAGAGTGTCAAGAGTTCTGGAATGTAAGACTGTGTAAGGGAGGTTCTGGATTATCAAAGTGTGTGTCAAGGATTCAGGAATGTCAAGTTCTCTGTTATTGAGGTTCTCAGATTATCAGATATCAGATTACACAAGTAGGACAGGGACAGGAATGGTATAATATTTGATGTTATGACAGATACATATGAGCTGTTAGGAAATCAGCACTGGTAAAGAAACCTCTTTGTTGCTACAAAGCAAGTCACATACTAATCTGTTACACAATGTGGAGTTCCTCAAGGGGAACATTTCCCACTCATGAAATCATCCACTTGGCAAATTTTCCAACAATCAAATTATTTTGTTTGCCTGTAATGCGACATTCAGTCCGTTAACAGAGTCATACTTGCCATTTCACAGCGTTCTTGTTCTAGCGCCTTCAATTTACAAAGACGCAGACCCATATATATATATATAACGCAGCTTCTCCAATAGCTGTGATGGCGATTAACTATCCGTCGGGGAATGCTAGTAAACACAACGTAAAAGGCCTTTTTTTGACGATACAAAAATATTATTGCATGACAAAGATGGTGCTGATTTTGATAAAGAAAATTCATGGTTGATGAAACATGTTGCTGATCAAATTTGCTGCAGGGTTTTCCTCCCCCTAAAATATGGATTGAGCTTCACTTTAGTTTGACATAGACTGGTCTACTTATGGTTTGATGGGGATAAGAGGAGGATAGAGATGAGAACGGCTCTGCTTTTCTTGTCGGACTATTAGCCTGCTCCATTCTTTGTTATGCTGGTAACATGCATGTTGTAAGGCTATGTGTCTGTAGAAGATGTGGTTGCAATACTTATAGTATTGAAATTTCCTTTTCTTTACAACCAAATTACCTTGATATATGAATAAGCATTGGTATTTTCTCTTAGGAAAATATATAAGCTGTTTTGTATTTGTGTGTAATATTGCATTAGTTGGAGTAGAGTTCTGGTCCCAGAGATAAAGCTCAATACTTGGACTCTGCTGTTTGTATACTGTAGATACCCATGCTTATCACTGAACTACTGTGAGCGGTATACATCATTAATGATGATTTTTTTTATCAGGTTATTTATGGATCAAGCTGTGATCTGCATATTTATACCTGTTAGACATTGTAAATGGAGGCCAATCATATGCTGTTGCTATAAGAAGCCTCTGAAATGCATTTATACATAAAGCATAAAAATATTTGGACATTGTTCCCTCTTGTTCCAACACACATCTTGCAAAACGCTGTTATTTCTAGCGCTCTTTAGACGAAGCAACTGTTGACTTAAGATATCGGGCTGTGTTCATCATCCTAAGTCCATCCATGATCTGCCTGTCTTTTTTTTTTTTTAAAGAACATCTTCTTAAAACTTAAATACCTAGATCAAAGATCCAATTTGAATGCTGGCCGGGATGCAAAGGTTAACATTGGGTAGAACATTGGGTAGAACATTGGGTAGAATATCTGTTTGAATACCTCATTTAGTTTACCTAGCAATGACTTGACCCTGACATTTTAATGCTGGCCGGGAGCTTAAGCTCTTAAAGCTTTAATAAGGTCCAGAGTCCTGATATATGACCAGAAACATTTTACACTCTACCAGGATTAAAATTTCTATAAAGTTTCTTCATATAAATAACTTAAACTTACTTCTAAAGTCACAGGGTTCAAATAAATCAAAACTTCAAGCATCATCTGAAGATCATCATCAGAAGGTCTAGAATGATGTAAGTGATCAGGGGTAAAGGTCACCATGGTCTTTGATAGATTAGAGGTTTCAGAATCTTTTCCTTTAGATTCCTAAGGTCCATGGTTATGTCATGTATAGTCCAGTAGTGCAAAGCTCTTCTTACTAGTTGTGCTTTAACTGTGAAACGGTTGATATTCCCATGGTATGCTTGATTGCCATGAAGAAATTAACACAAGTATGCTACTAATATTACCTCAAGGATATGACCCTGCCCTTGGGGACTATTCTTCTAGCCATAACATTGACATGATTAATACTACTTTTAATGAGAATATTTTGTCATTATTCATTAGATATCTATGAATGTGATACAGGCCCTCTAGATCTCTTGTTAAGAATATGGTACACATCAGAAATCAAGACTGATAATCATATCTGTAAATTTTCAACCTTGCAAAAAACTTAGACTATGCTGATCACAATCAATAATGTGTTAAGTCATGACTAGGTAATTAAATGAGATGGTAAAATGTCAGGGTCAAGTCATTGCTAGGTAAACTAAATGAGGTGATAAATTTCAAGGTCAAGTTCAAGTCAAGACAATTTGAAAGGATGGTAAATTTTCAAGGTCAAGTTCAATTCTAGATAACTAAATGAGGAGGTCAAATTTCAGAGTGATCACAGCTAAATAATTAAATGAGATGGTGAACTTTTACAGACATGTCAGTGATTGGTGAATAATGCAGACCCTCATTCAATTAACAATTAGAATTTTTTTTGAATAGATACTACCTCTGAAATGATGTGTAATACAGCTTAAGTAAAAATCATATAATCATTGTCTGACTTTTTTTTAGGTTAACAAATTAAATTTTGAACACTTTATGTTAGGTGTTTTCTAAAACCAGTCCTTTAGCAGTTCTGTCTTTCTATTGGTCCCCACAATTCTTGTTTTTTAATGGTCTTTTTAACACAATATTTTTTTGTCAATTGATTTTACAAAAATGTTGTACATTTTCAAAAAAAACCAAATCATTGAGGCTTGAAGTCACATTAGGAACTTCAGAATGTTTTTCTCTTAAATAGATTAAAGTTCAAATTAAAAAAACAAGACAAATATTAAAAGTCACTGAAAGTTTGCTGTAATTTGATTTGATTCAAACATTAAAAAATATGACTGTTTTAAAACAGTTATAAAGCTCTGTAAACAAAATTTTAAAACATAATCGAGTTGGAGAAAGAATGCTTTTCAGATATTATATTAACAGCAAGGGTCAATGAAACTAGCATTTTTACATTCAATTGTCTTTACTCTGAGTCATTATGTAAACTTGATTTAAAAAATTTTAAAAATAAAATTGAAGGTTGCAGCAGAACTTTACCCACAGTATCTGCTAGTGTTCTAAATGAATCCCACATCAGAGATATGCAGAGTCTACAAGGAAAGGTCGTGGGTAATAGATTTGGTTTATTCGTGATTTGCGTAAATAGAAATACGGAGTGAAGGGACTAGGTGTAGGGTGTAGGGAATTAAAGCGTATACCCTATGATGAATATAGACGTGTAATCTGTGACACGAGGACGGTAATCGTCGACAATCACAACCCTGTTTATCGGCACGTCTTTCCTCATGTGCGTATTGATTAAATTTAGAATTCCAAGAAAAGCAGTTAATAAGAATGAAAAAGTAAAATCGCGATTCAGACTTGTAAGTTTGGCATTTAATTGCAATGTTTATGAATAAAACAAGAGAAGAGCCTAGGAGTTAGACGGTAATACCGAGACCCTACTGAGTAACATACAAAACAGGGCACAATTTGGGTCGGGAGATTTGGATTTCCCCATCGGAACATTCCGTATAAACCTGATAACCGTTTCTACTTCCTTTGGAGTGATGCATAGTATTTGTAATTTCTTGTTCTCTGTAAGGGAGAGCGGTGCGCTGGGCTGAGTGATGGTAGTATTATGGAGATTTGATTTAGCGGGTTGATGAGGGAAGGGGGGTTGTATCCTGGTAAATAGTCGGTAATTGTGACTCGTGTAATTCGGTATCCCAGAGGAGATGCTAGATCACATTGTCTTACGAGCATGCTGTTGTATTTATATTGCTGGTACGTTGTATTTATATTGCTGGTACGTTGTATTTATATTGCTGGTACAGTTCAAAGTACAAAGGGGGAATATAGAAACAAGGAATAGGAAAATTATACAAAAAGTATGGAAGGTAAAGAAATATGAAGAGGGTGCCAGAGAAAGTAAAGGCATTTGAATTAGACAAAGAAGGACATGGAATCGTGGTGTCAGTGAATAAAAGAAGCTGAGAGTCAGGATAAACATTCAAAAAGAGGAACATATAACTGGAAAAACAGTTTCAGGAAGAATTCAATGCACAGGAATTGGGATTTACGTTAGGTTAAAAAATAAGTAGGGATGCAAGTAATTAAGTTAGTAAGGTATCTAAAGAGATATTACTGAAATATTTTGTAACATTAAAACAAAGGAGAAAAGAAAACTTGATATTGGGGATGGAAACTTTTTAGGCAGAATGAAAGATGTGAGGGACTGAGTAAAGGAGATAACCTAGAGAGGAGAGGGTGATGACAGGGATATTGAGTAATGGAGGTAGCCTACAGGGTGTAGGGTAAGGTAAATAACCTAAGAGGAGAGGAGTGATGACAGGGATATTGGGTAATGGAGGTAGCCTACAGGGTGTAGGGTAAGGTAGATAACCTAGAGAGGAGAGGAGTGATGACAGGGACATTGGGTAATGGAGGTGGCCTACAGTGTGTAGGGTAAGGTAGATAACCTATAGAGGAGAGGGTGATGACAAGGATATTGGGTAATGGAGGTAGCCTATAGGGTGTAGGGTAAGGTAGATAACCTAGAGAGGAGAGGAGTGATGACAGGGACATTGGGTAATGGAGGTAGCCTACAGTGTGTAGGGTAAGGTGGATAACCTAGAGAGGAGAGGAGTGATGACAGGGATATTGAGTAATGGGGATAGCCTACAGGGTGTAGGGTAAGGTAGATAACCTAGAGAGGAGAGGAGTGATGACAGGGACATTGGGGAATGGAGGTAGCCTACAGGGTGTAGGGTAAGGTAGATAACCTAGAGCGGAGAGGAGTGATGACAGGGATATTGAGTAATGGAGGTAGCTACAGTGTGTAGGGTAAGGTGGATAACCTAGAGGGGAGAGGAGTGATGACAGGGATATTGGGTAATGGAGGTAGCCTACAGGGTGTAGGGTAAGGTAGATAACAAAGAGAGGAGAGGAGTGATGACAGGGATATTGGGTAATGGAGGTAGCCTACAGGGTGTAGGGTAAGGTAGATAACAAAGAGAGGAGAGGAGTGATGACAGGGATATTGGGTAATGGAGGAAGCCTACAGCGTGAAGGGTATGGTAGATAACCTAGAGAGGAGAGGAGTGATGACAGGGATATTGAGTAATGGAGATAGCCTACAGGGTATAGGGTATGGTAGATGACCTAGAGAGGAAAGGAGTGATGACAAGGATATTGGGTAATGGAGGTAGCCTACAGGGTGTAGGGTAAGGTAGATAACAAAGAGAGGAGAGGAGTGATGACAGGGATATTGGGTAATGGAGGTAGCCTACAGGGTGAAGAGTATGGTAGATAACCTAGACAGGAGAGGAGTGATGACAGGGATATTGAGTAATGGAGATAGCCTACAGGGTGTAGGGTAAGGTAGATAACAAAGAGAGGAGAGGAGTGATGACAGGGATATTGGGTAATGGATGTAGCCTACAGGGTGAAGGGTAAGGTAGATAACCTAGAGAGGAGAGGAGTGATGACAGGGATATTGGGTAATGGAGGTAACCTAAAGGGGACAATGTGAAAGGTAAGATAGGTAACCTAAAGGGGACAATGTGTTGATAAGGGAGGTAACCTAGAGGGGACAATGTGTTAGGTAAGGGAGGTAACCTAGAGGGGACAAAGTGAAAGGAAAGGAAGGTAACCTAGAGGAGATAATGTGTAAGGTAAGGGAGGTAACCTAGAGGGGACAATGTGAAAGGTAAGGGAGGTAACCTAGAGGAGACAATGTGTAAGGTAAGGGAGGTAACCTAGAGGGGACAATGTGTTAGGTAAGGGAGGTAACCTAGAGGGGACAATGTGAAAGGTAAGGTAGGTAACCTAAAGGGGACAATGTGAAAGGTAAGGGAGGTAACCTAAAGGGGACAATGTGTAAGGTTAGGGAGGTAACCTAGAGGGGACAATGTGAAAGGTAAGGGAGGTAACCTAAAGGGGACAATGTGAAAGGTAAGGTAGGTAACATAAAGGGGACAATGTGTTAGGTAAGGGAGGTAACCTAGAGGAGACAATGTGTAAGGTAAGGGAGGTAACCTAAAGGGGACAATGTGCAAGGTTAGGTAGGTAACCTAAAGGGGACAATGTGTTAGGTAAGGGAGGTAACCTAGAGGAGACAATGTGTAAGGTTAGGGAGGTAACCTAAAGGGGACAATGTGAAAGGTACGGTAGGTAACATAAAGGGGACAATGTGTAAGGTAAGGTAGGTAACCTAAAGGGGACAATGTGAAAGGTAAGGGAGGTAACCTAAAGGGGACAATGTGTAAGGTTAGGGAGGTAACCTAAAGGGGACAATGTGTTAGGTAAGGGAGGTAACCTAGAGGGGACAATGTGAAAGGTAAGGGAGGTAACTTAGAGGGGACAATGTGTAAAGTAAGGGAGGTAACCTAGAGGGGACAATGTGTAAAGTAAGGGAGATAACCTAGAGGAGACAATGTAAAAGTTAGGGAGGAAACCTAGAGGGGACAATGTGAAAGGTAAGGGAGGTAACCTAAAGGGGACAATGTGTAAGGTAAGGTAGGTAACCTAGAGGGGACAATGTGAAAGGTAAGGGAGGTAACCTAAAGGGGACAATGTGTAAGGTAAGGGAGGTAACCTAGAGGAGACAATGTGTTAGGTAAGGTAGGTTACCTAGAGGGGACAATGTGAAAGGTAAGGGAGGTAACCTAGAGGGGACAATGTGTTAGGTAAGGGAGGTAATCTAGGGGTCGTAAACATTATAATACATAGAAATTAACAGTGAGGGTGATTTTAATATTGGGCGAAAATCGATTTTACTGTTTCAGGGCAAAAATTAAAACCTTATTCCTTTGGCAATTTAAGCCACAATAGTAAATTATAATTTATATTTTCCTTTTAGAGAACTTTTTTTTTTCCCCTAATGCATGGTCACAATGATAGACGGCTTTTTTGGTAATGATGTTGATGTGTTCTAAACAGTATGCTGTTTTAACCTGGAACCGTCACACATACTCAAACTCATTGTCAATTAATCTGTACACTTAAATTTCAAAGTATCACTGCAGATTGAAAACAAATCCTTTTAATATGTGGTGTTATTGCAGACACTATTACTACACCAAATACACAGCTTTATTTTCCTTGGCCGGCTTAAGATTAAAATAAGTTTGGGTCATTAAAGAAAAAAAGATCAATGAAATAAACAATGCTTCAGAAAATCTGGCAAGTCAAAGTCATTTATATACATAAATTGAAATGCTTTTTTATCTACTAGAAAATTCAGTTTAAGAACTAGGCTTGAAGTGCTAACCAGGATGGAATGACATTTGATGTTGTTTCACAACAATACAACCATCAAATTGATATCAGCATCTCATCGTAACAGTTGTGGATGTTACAGTTAATAAACAGGAATCAGGAGAACTTGACAAGAAAGAGGAGGAGACACATAACCAGATTACTAGGCCCTGGGTTTGTAACTCTTCATCAGACCAAGGCTTCATCTGGTTGTCGTGGCTACCAGGAATGGGTACCACTGCCGCAAATTGAGTTTTTGGTAAAATAGATAAGAGGCTGTTTTTGAAACATTAATCAGACTGTTGCTTTCTCCTGCCATGCTATGCATTTGATCAGGGAGTGATTGATGAGAAGGTGGCCCTCCATTTTGGTCCACTGACCAGGAAAGATGACCAATGGTTAGTAAGCTCGTCCATCAAGTTTGGATGTCCGGTTCAGGGTTTATTTCTCCCTGTCAGACATATTGTATCACCATCTATTTGTACGAGTTCTCATTTATCTTTGCGAAGGATGGTTGAAAAAATTTGTTATTTTGATTACGAGGTCTTTATGGAAATTTTAAGTCAATTTATGGGGGAGATTTTGTAGTTTTTCAACAGTTGATATGAATGTATCAGTGTTTTTGTGAAAGTCGATCATATATCTGGTGCTGTATTTGTTGGTGTCAGAAATGCTACAATAGTACAACTCATTCAAGTTTGTATGTTGTGATGTACTGTTAGGATATACAGCATCATATTTAGAAATTCCAATCAGCACACAATTGCATTATGGGTCCATATGTGTTTACCTTAGACACTCTTGTCTGAATTTTGGCGTCATTTCACTTTTGCAGTAGTTTTAAGGCATATTATCACAAATGACATTTACATCATTACAATTTAAGTCACACTTAACTTAAACATATATTACTTTACTTTTTATCAAAAACACAATATTTTCCTTCCTTACTGTCCATAATCGTTCCTGGTCATTCTTTCTCAGCTTTTAACCCAATTCTTCTGGCTTCTAATAACTTTTTTCACTCCATCTCATTTCCTCCAGTCTAGTGTAAATCTTTCCCCCTGGTCCGTTTTAACCCTCACATCCTAACATGGTACAACATTCAACTTAATTTCAGGCTCCTACCCCCAAGGGTGATATACCCCAACCCTGATGTGGAGTAATCTGGTAACCCTCTTGTCTTGTGCAACACTCAACCCCGGTGGAATGTTACCCTGGGGTTGTTAGTTTTGCCCCTCTAGCCTGGTGTGACCCTCACCCCTGATGTGGTGTTACCCTGGGGTTGTTAGGTTTGCCCCCCTACCCTGGTGTGACCCTCACCCCTGATGTGGTGTTACCCTGGGGTTGTTAGTTTTGCTCCTCTAACTTGGTGTAACCCTTCAACTTGTCCAGCTTGACGTTTCCCTAGTCTTAGTGTTACAGTCTAAGATATATGTTTGGTGAGCTAGGCCATGTGCACACTTTAATTAGGTTGGTTTGATGCAGTATTTGGTTCACTTGGCATGGAAGCCAGGAAAGTGCATGATGTTAAGATGCAGAGACTTGGATCCAGAGAATGGAGGAGAAGCAGACGATGGTTATGTGTGGAAGGATAGCGCTTGTTTATGTGTGTGTAATGTGGTAGCATTGCACTCGCCCTTACACATAATGAAATGAAGGCCTTTGATTTGAAAGGTCAATTACACTGTCGCCATGGCAACCTGTTACCCTGAACAGATATTTCTCATACAGCAGATTCAATGCACTTAAAGGGAAAAATGTTTAACTTTTTTTAAACAGTTCAAATGCCTTAGCTTATTCTCACATTACTGTTATGTCTGAGAGTGGCTGAAAGACAAAGCAATGCTTCAAAATTGTAGCCCCTGGATCAGTGTCAAGTGAAAGCTTGATTTGATTGTGGCCTTCTAGTTACTGTGTTTTGATCATCACTGTCACTGGAATTTGGAGCACACATTTGCATCATTGTGGATACATGTATTGCTACCATGGAAACTTCTATCCTATATTAATGTGGTAACCATAGAAACTATTTCCATAGAAATCTTGATCTTGTCATACTAAGAGACCATATCTTTGTAGATATTGTTGCAATGGGGACTATAATCAGAGCAACTCCTACAGAAACCATTATTTTGTCATAGAGACCATCATAGAAATGGTAGCCATAGAGATCATTAGGGCCCTAAATCAGAGCTATGGGTGCCTTGTCAAAATCAGTGTCTGTCCATCTGTTCATTTGTCTTTCTGTCCATCCACACTTTCATTTCTGGAAATTATCTCGGAATTCAGAAGTTTTCCAACTTTAACACGATGATACACTGAGATTTGTATATAAGCAATGGGGCTTTATCAAGTTCCTAAGGTTAAGGTCAAGGTTAAGGTCACTCACTAAAATACAACATACTCTTTTATGCTCAGGATGTAGGATAGGGATATCCTACCCTCAGGAATTCCAATTAAAAAACCCTCAAGTGTAATGTTTTATATCTTACACCCCCTGACATGAATTTGTGTACTGTAGATAGACTGCTCATTTAGGATATGGAAGGTGCTTGCTTAGAATTGCTTTCAGGTCTATTTATGGTGAAAGTTTGATGTATGCTATTTGCTGTATGCAGAAAAATGGTTTCTGATCAATGGCTTGAGTCAAACTTCACTAAATGTAAGGTAAATATATTACTGTGCAGTTATTTTAGTATCACAAATTAACATATACATACGTTAATAGACAATTTTTGGCCTGTTTATATTGAAATAAAACAAATTAGTTTTGGAATTGTTTTCCTTACTTGAACAATGTTGTTCAAGAAAGGCGTTTGATTTTGAGATGTAGAAGAAGTGTGAATCCCAAATTGCATTTAGTCAACAAGTGTAAAATCCACCTTCATTGGCTATTCCCAAGGTCAAGGCTAACTGTAGCATTTCCTCGCCCTTTTCATTCTCTGCCAGTCAATTAAGACTTTCCCTGAATAATCTCATATATAATGCATGACTCCTGAAGTATGTGACATTTCATTGAGAAATTTGAATGTTGATGTGAGTTTTACAAAAACATTGTGACTTGGGACTTGGCAAGATTTTGCAATAGATACATATGGGTCGCACATGTCACTTTGGGGCCATGTGACCTGGCATAGTCGTTTTGACATTGGTTTGTCCTTGAGATGTGTGGTATCCTGGAGACAACGTAATCAAGTAAGAGACACTGGCAACATGATCTGATATAATATCTGTCTATTAATATAAAAATAGTATGACATTCAGGAATATATATATATAATCGAAGCATATCTAGATCTGTGCGTGAAATCTGTATGTATAAACAGAATGAACGTGAGGTGATGTACTTGACAAAATCATTTTAAAATCCCCCCAAAAATACATGTCATAGTGTATGACAATATGACTTTGAAATTGAACTTTTGAAATTATCGAGAAAACAAGTTTTGTATTGAACCCTGTAATTGAAATTTGAAATTTCTAAGAATTCCTATAGCATCACCTGGCATGTGACCTTGAAGCACTGTTACAACATAAAATATAATTACTGTCACCTACTGGAAGCTTTTGGAACCATCAAGTGTCACATTGTAAAATGACGGACCAGTATGCTACTTGAATCATTTTCTAACTATTCAATTAATGCAACTTTAGGAATAAACAATTATAACATCGTCACCATTATCTTGAATTCTCCTGTCTTGTCCTCAGGCACACTGTTCATGTTGGTGTGCTTTGTGTATATTTAGGTCAGTCTTACCGCTCTGTAACCAGTTTTTTTTTCTGTGTGAGTTATTCCTGTTCACGTTGGTGTACTGTGTGTATATTTAGGTCAGTCTTACCTGGCTCTGTAACCTGTTTTTCTGTGTGAGTTATTCCTGTTCACGTTGGTGTGCTGTGTGTATATTTAGGTCAGTCTTACCTGGCTCTGAAACCTGTTTTTCTGTGTGAGTTATTCCTATTTATGATGTTGTTATCCACATACAGAGAAATCGGGTAATTTGCAGTCGTTATTGGAAACTTTAATATGCCTGCTGTGTATAGTCACTGGTAACATTTCATACATTTATAGGGTGAGTTCAATTATGTCTTTAATAAACAATTAAATACAAACAATCACAAATTAACTGCGGAAAGAACCCTTCCCTGTCTTGGCCTGTAATTGTACAGCCATTGAATAGTTATATATCGTTTTAAGGGGTTATGTGGGCTGACATGTTGATGGATTTTTTATCAGGTAAGGACTGGCTTGTTGATGTCATTCTACAGGGGTTAAACTTAAGGACGGGATTGTTGATGACATTTCACAGGTGTTACATTCATTTTACATGAGTTAAACATTAGGACAGGCTTGTTGATGTCATTTGACAGGGGTTAAATATTAGGACAGGCTTGTTGAGGACATTTTACAGAGGTTTAACATTAGAAAGGGCTTTTACAGGACTTAAATATTAGGACAGGCTTGTTGATGACATTTTACAGGAGTTAAACATTAGGACAGGCTTGTTGATGACATTTTACTGGAGTTTTAATAAGGGCAGGCTTGTTGATGACATTTTTCAGAGGTTTAACATTAGGACAGGCTTGTCGATGAAATTTTACTGGAGTTTAAATAAGGGCAGGCTTGGTGATGATATTTTTCAGAGGTTTAACATTAGGACAGGCTTGTCGATGGCATTTTACTGGAGTTTAAATAAGGGCAGGCTTGTTGGTGACATTTTTCAGAGGTTTAACATTAGGACAGGCTTGGTGATGTTATTTTTCAGAGGTTTAACATTAGGACAGGCTTGTCGATGTCATTTTACTGGAGTTTAAATAAGGGCAGGCTTGGTGATGATATTTTTCAGAGGTTTAACATTAGGACAGGCTTGTCGATGAAATTTTACTGGAGTTTAAATAAGGGCAGGCTTGGTGATGATATTTTTCAGAGGTTTAACATTAGGACAGGCTTGTTGATATCATTTTTCAGAGGTTTAACATTAGGACAGGCTTGTCGATGGCATTTTACTGGAGTTTAAATAAGGTCAGGCTTTTGATGACATTTTACAGAGGTTTAACATTAGGACAGGCTTGGTGATGTTATTTTTCAGAGGTTTAACATTAGGACAGGCTTGTCGATGACATTTTACTGGAGTTTAAATAAGGGCAGGCTTTTGATGACATTTTACAGAGGTTTAACATTAGGACAGGCTTGTTGATGTCATTTTTCAGAGGTTTAACATTAGGACAGGCTTGTTGATGCCATTTTACAGGAGTTAAAGGTAAAACAGGCTTGTGTATGTCATTTTACAGGGGTTGAACAAAAGGGCAGGCATTTTTCAGTATACGGGTAATAAAGATTAGATTAGGGGTACATGTAGCTTTACCAAGATTAATGGTGAAGACTAGTTTGTAAGGATACAGAACTGAGGTGAGAAATAATCTGAAATATGTAAACTTGTGATTTATACTTGAGCAGCATGTTTAGGATGTAGAAACTATAACACAGGACAGTGAGGCCCTGTTTGCTCTGAGTTAAGTGTTGTATTTTTCCCAGTTGTGACTGTAAAAATGGTGCAAATTGCCTCGGCATGTCTTTATTGTGCAATGCCTGTCTCTTGTCAGGATCAAATAAGTGATCGTCACTTCCCGTAACGAGGGCGCAATCAAATTTGTCAGCCATCTTAGTTCATAGCTGTCAGAAGCGATTAGTGGCGGAGGAAGATAATGTGATTATCTGTTAGGTTTAACATACTGAGTCTGTTTAACAAAAATACACACTGATGACTATTGTTTCTGTGCCATCACCAAAGGTCTTGTATTGGCTCTAGATATTGTTGGGAAATTAAGTGACAACAGCGAGATTTCCATAGCATTGTTATTGGGGGAAAAAACAAGTAAACACTACAACTGCCTAGGATCACAGTCAATTTTTAGATGCACATTATTGGTCTAGGTCAAGGTCACATGGATATAGTACAAGTGTACTACACAGCTTTCTTCAGCTTTCATGTCCTATCCTAGTCACCCACCTTTCATCCTATCTTTTATAACTTCAGAACCCCATTTCCTGTCAACTTCTCCATCAGTGCAGCCTTTCAACCTCCCATCCCATCTCTCCTGCTTGTATCTGCTCTGTGTCTCATGTCTGCTTCATGTCTGCTCTATGTTCCCTGTCCGCTATGTGTTTCCTGTCCGCTACGAGTTTCCTGTCCGCTACGTGTTTCCTGTCCGCTACGAGTTTCCTGTCCGCTACATGTTTCATGTCAGCTACGTGTTTCCTGTCCGCTACATGTTTCCTGTCCGCTACGAGTTTCCTGTCCGCTACGAGTTTCCTGTCCGCTACGTGTTTCCTGTCCGCTCTATGTTCCCTGTCCGCTACGTGTCTTCTGTCCGCTACGAGTTTCCTGTCCGCTACGTGTTTCATGTCCGCTACGAGTTTCCTGTCTGCTCTATGTTCCCTGTCCGCTACGTGTCTTCTGTCCGCTACGAGTTTCCTGTCCGCTACGTGTTTCATGTCCGCTACGAGTTTCCTGTCTGCTCTATGTTCCCTGTCCGCTACGTGTTTTCTGTCCGCTACGAGTTTCCTGTCCGCTACGAGTTTCATGTCCGCTACGCGTTTTCTGTCTGCCCCATGTGTCTTGTCCAGTCCATGTTTCCTGTCTGCTCTGTATCTCCCATTTGCTCTGTGTTTCTCATCTGCTCCGCATCTCCTGGCTGTTCTGTGTGTCCTATCTTATTCGTGTATCCTGTCTGCTCTGTATCTCCATATCCATACCAAACCCATCCTCTTCCCCCCTACACCAGATTTCACATTTTTAATTTTCGTTTTTCCTGCTAATGTATACAATGAACCCATCATCAATTCCATTTTCAGATGACATGATCATTATGAAAGTTTGAGAAATTTTGAGAAATTCATTATTGAGATTTAAAAAATAACAGAGACTTCTCCCCAATAAGGCTAAAAAAAGTGTCCTGGCAGTAGTCCCTGTTATTAGGCCGTGTGATACATTTGTTTTTCTGCTTTCTGCTTTTCCAAATAAATTGGTTTTCATAAACCAATTTCAAAATTGCATTCCTTGGAAATTGACTTTGAAAGTTTCTCCAAATACATTTTTATCAATCATATGCTGAATTATCTGAAACTTTGTTACAGTTTAATTTTTTCTTTTAAACTTATTCATATATACAGACAGGGAAAACATTTTAGTTCTTAACCCTTTCACCACTGTAGACCATAATTGACTCATCCATATCAATACATGGGAGAATCTACTAAAGTTACTTAGGGGTGAAAGTGTTAAATTTCAGTATTTGTATTTTCACCTTTTAAATGTTACATGTTAAGCCTGTGTAAGATGCATAGAATCGCTAATGCTTTTGCCTGAAAAGGGATGCACTTTTAAGTAAATAAGTTCCTAAATCTGACAGTTTGCTAGCTTTTATTTTTATTTAATAGCTTAGGAATATTCATTCCAGTCACAGAGGGGCTTGTCGTGGTAGACTTCACTATGTTTGGGCTAAAGATTGCATGTTGGAAGGAAATTTGCCAAATAGCATTTTAAGCAATGCAATATAACCGTAGAAATACTGTGGTTTCTGATTCGATATAATTTTGCTGAAGATGAAGATATATAGTTTAACATGGGGGACAGCATCAGGATATACCTATACTGTAATGCTTCTATTCTTTTGATTTAATATTGTGTGGATAAATATGAAAACAATGATTTGTGAGATTCATGTTTTACACTTTTAAGTCTGTAAAGTAAAAATTAAAAAATAAAAGGTTGTACCCTGGTTTAAAAGGATACAACGGGACTGTTGCTTCTATAAAGATTCTAAAAATAGCAAATATTTTCACTATATTGGTCCATTTTTTCAATTTTGAGAAAAAATATTTTGACTTCAAAAATAAAGGAAAATCTCAAATAATGTGTAAAGCACTTTATGCTGCTGAGTGGGCATAATTCTGGAAAATTGACCTGTTAGACATATTCATGAACAAGTTTTAACCGGAGAGAAAAATTCTAGGCCATCGATGTTTATAAGTATTAGGTTATACTTGTCTGTCAGTGTGGCATCATGGGACTTCTGACGGAGTATATTCCACCATTTGATTCATATGAATTGTCATCTAGTCTTACGTAAGAATTCCACTTGATGTTAATTCCACTAAAATAACAAAACAATAGGTACCAATCACAATCAGGGCTTTTTCGTTGTTAATGATCTTTCGTTGTTAACAAATATGTAATTGTCATAGACATGATGATTCATTGGGGAAAAAAAGAGTTTATGTGATCCTGACTGTGACGCTGTAAACTTTATGATGTCATTATCATCATATTAGAGATCATGCCCTTATTTAGAAGAACAATCCTTAATTTGGCACATTTCCTAATTTTATTTCCATAAGAATGCGTAATTCAAAGTTAGAAAAAATCTTAAGAAGTAATGCTGTCCTTCGGAAAAACTTGAGCTTAAGAACATTCATGAAACTGGAGTCAGAAGAAATCGTGACTTGTTCAATGTTTGCACATTACCTTTTGGATTATGACACAAGTGGACATTAGCAGGAGGTTAAGGACTGAAATGAGGTCGGTTAAGACAGGGTTCTGTTGTACATTGATAATGATGTTGCTAAATCCTTCCATAAGAAGAAGAACCTGTATGTCATAATGACAGTTGTTTAAAGTGTTGTACACAATGTAAAGATAATTAGCTGTACTCATGGACTAATGGAGATAAAGGTTAACCCATCCACCCCTGAAATTTCATAATGAACTATTCCACCTTTGAGTTGGAAGAGTTTAAATGGGATGAATGAGTTATAATGGTCATGAATTTTACAGGAACTGTTTTACAACTCATTTACGTATCTGTTTTACTGTTAAAATTTACTTATGGTTCATAGTTAAACAATAAACAAATTTATCCACAGTTTCATATCATCAGTTGTTTGTTCTATTCGTTTTAGTATTCCTTTTTATTGTATTCAGAAAAGCTAAGCCACACCAAGGATAACATTCTGCCTGCCTTATTTTATCGAAATTGACCATTATCATTATACTACTTTTAAACATTTCTCTTATGAATTTAATGCTTTTATTGTGTTAAAAAATGTTCTTGTTCTTGTTCCACGATGGTCAGCGTTCGAGTCATCCTCTTCATTGTGTATATGACAAAATTTTCATCAGCGATAAAAAGTTTTTGTTGTTCGGAGGTTGGGAGTCCATTCAGAAGGATTTATCCGCGTTCCCTTGTTAATACAGACCAAACCCTGTCTATATGTGACAGCATTCAACTCTATCTTGTCGTGTTTTGTTCGGATTGATGGAAGCATTGTCGAGGGCAAGTCACAGAGAACACTGACGTCACTCCACTTCCGTGTATCTTAGTCCGCAACATAATACAAATGTTCTGTGAAAATTTGCCGCTCCATCAGCTGTGTTTCCTTTGTTGGGGAGTAGATCTACAGACAAACCCTATTTGTATGATTCGGAGCCTGGAACAATCACAATTTTAGTTTTCGTAATAAACTTTTATTTTCCAAACGCCCATAATCAATATATGGGTTGGAGTGTTTAATGTAAGCATTCTGGCCAATATTTACCTTGCTCTAAATGCTGCGCAGGCCATTGTTTGGTTTAAAACTCTGTGATAATTGCTAATTGTCAACAGTGTGAATTGTATGTAAATAGCCCAATAACTAAAGGCCTTCTCATGGAGATTTTTAACGAGGTAAAAAAATAAAAATCATCTGAAAAGAAAATTGAAAATATCCTGTTTTGTTGTGATGTCATACAGTCGTGTGTTCTGGGTGACAATAGATAAAAAAAACCAAGATCACGGCCAATGTCATGGTTACCTCCAAAAAAACGTAAATTAATGGGGATAACAACTCTGAGGTCCAAGAGCCGTGTCAGTATTACACTTGATAATAAACAGGGTAAGTGGGCTAAACTAAATTCTGAAGGGTCTAAATCGTCATCCTAGTTAGTTTCATTATCCGTTCTAAAGTTTTCAAATAAATGTTTTCTTCTGTCGAGATAATTGATAATTTTTATTAGCCTTAATTATTAAATTGAATTAAGTGTTCATGAATCGATTTTCACAAAGGATATGAATTTGACAGAGGTGGTAATTCATCATACATAGCTACTTTTGCTCCTCCACCCAATGTCTATATGTAGGAAAGGACAGGACAATTGCCAAGATTGCTAAATTGATACATAATGACGCTGTTTTGTCCCTCCATCACGCGCTAACGAGCAGCCTGGTTCTGATTGATCAGACACGGACGTTGATGATATTATAAAGCTGCCAAGACGTCAGGATATACTATGTCCACCCGCAACGTAATGACGCCACCGTCCAATGCTGCGACAGGTAACAACGCCCGTCGTTAACACAGATCAAAGGATCGGATCTCGCCAAATCTCCTTGGTTGAACAACTTCTTCCAAACAGGCCTGCCGTGATTTACCTGCTCATAAAAAAGTGCTGTAGCACCGCTGGCACTAATTGAATTTGTTGTGTTTTGTGTTGGTAAGGTTTATGAGAGCTTTAGATACGAGACGAAGTTGAGGAGACAGAAACAGCAGCTGTAGCATGGCTCGACAGCTGACATTTCCGTGTAGACCCCTTGTACGTAGATACGGCCATACATAACTTGTATTGCGAGCTTGAAACACAGCCGTAAGTCGAGTGCATGTTACCTGTGGTAACAAATGGCAATGGCAGCGCCATAAAGTATTGTAACGCGGATATAACATGTTTGTATCCGCATAAATCACTTCTACTCTTGATTATTATTAAATTAATTTCTTTTGTCATTTATTAAAAATGAATTTGGTTAACAGTTTAATATGTCGGGTCCTGTTATTTAAGAGAAAATGTGTTATTTGCCTTTCATTATATCAATCTTACGTTTATACATGTATAATTGTTTTTCTGCTACTTGGGATTCAGAAAATCTGTCGTGACTTGTAGAGCTAGAACCTTCTTGTCATTTATAGATATTGACTGGAGTAACAGCTTAATGTTCAGTTTTCACTAACCAGGAACATTGAATTCTCTTAACCTGGACAGGTGTATCCTTGTCTCCCTCTAGGGTTGAGACGAAGGGATTCCCAAGTCATCAAAATTGTCTGACGTCATGTCAGCAATTCATTAATGTCATGACAACAATATATTAAGCCCTAACATCAACATCACATCATATATATGACATGGGCGACAGGGTAAGGTGAAGGGGATCTCAAACTTTAGATTTTTTTTTCTTAAATTTCCAAACACTCAGTAAGCCTTGTTTTTTTGCGACTTCTGAACCCTCTTGGGTTAAGATCCCCCATCACACCTCAAACGGGATGAAAAATTCGCTAAATCCACACGGGGAATCACGGTTATGGCTGGATGTCGATAGTAAGAGAAATCCTATACTACCACTGCTGTGCTACGTTATGGAATTAAGCTGTATCCTCGACCCACAGGAATGGGAGAAATTAAAACAAACAGCCATAGAGACAAAATAAATGAACAAGATGATGATACAATTAGTAGCGTTTGTAATAAAACAAATGACTATCGGTGATTTCGAATTTTCCCGAAGGTTCTATAGGTTGTGGTAACTTATTTCTGTGCGCCTCATGTAGTATTCATTTGTTATTAGCTGCTGTTTAGGATATTGACATCATTATGGACATGTGATGGCTCGGTATCACAGAACATGGGGGTGTGTGTCAGGTATTTACAGGTGGAGAACCTCGTTAATCAGGTATATACACCTGTCTGGCTATTAATTCAGGTTCCAAATCAATTAATCTGGTTTCATTCATTCTAAATCTTAACCGTTTTGTATGTTTTGATTATTCCTTATAAAGTTAAATTGTCATTAAGAAATTGTATCGGTTACTGTCATTAAAGATTTGCATATATTTTTAAATAGAAGACAATATTAGACCCATATATTTACAAACACCCTTCCTTCATACCTATAAATACCTATAAGCACTTTCTCCATAAACCAGTTAACCTACACATCCTTTTCCATTCTTTTGTTGTTCTTGGATCAAATAAAAAAAGTCAAAAGTTCCTATTTCTCTGATAAAATATCAGTCAATTATCAAAAACAAAAATCATGAAGAAAATACCAGTAAGCAGAGAGTTTGAATTCAGTTTTGAATGTGGAATTTAATCATATATCCCAATACTTCTCGGCTCATATCCTTCTTTGTGCTGCAGCTACAAATGACAATATATACTTGGAAATACTTCACCTTTTTTGCAATTTATCAAGCTCCTTAGGAGGTAATAGACATATAAAATTAGGTAGAATAACATTATGTTACAATATAGTACCAAAAAAAGAAAAAGAAAATCAATTAAAAAAACAAGTATTATATCTTAGCCCCTTTACACTATTTAATTGTATAAAATTTATCAAACAGCTGTATAATCAACTTATAGATATTTTTTTTAACAATTTTCTGCTTGTATGTACAATGAGAGGTTTAGGATTTAGGAGACCTGTCACACAAACAGCTGTACAGGAATGCTGGTCAGGGCTAGGTAATGGAGACATTATATAATTACGTTTGTATGTTGTATATAAATAATATGGTCACCCTTCACATACAATTACTGACACGACAACAACGAAAATATATGAGTTATGATATAAAAAGAAAAAATCTCACTACGAGTCTTTAGTACTCTCATCTCGTCATTTAGTTATTATATATGGAAAAAGGGAATTAGTGCACAGTATCACCAGAAATAATCTTTATATTAAAACAAAGTCATCTGATCATACATGTAACTGTTTCACATAAACAAGAACAAACAGACCTGGACTAACATTGGCTGGTAATCAATTACATTAGCCCTGGACTAGCATTGGCTGGTAATCACTTATGATAGTCCTGGACTAGCATTGGCTGGTAATCACTTACATTAGCCCTGGACTAGCCTTGGCTGGTAATCACTTACATTAGCCCTGGACTAGCATTGGCTGGTAATCAATTACATTAGCCCTGGACTAACATAAGCTGGTAATCACTTACATTAGCCCTGGACTAGCATTGGCTGGTAATCAATTACATTAGCCCTGGACTAACATTTGCTGGTAATCACTTACATTAGCCCTGGACTAGCATCGGCTGGTAATCACTTACATTAGCCCTGGATTAATATTGGTTGGTAATTACTTACATTAGCCCTGGACTAACATTGGCTGGTAATCACTTACATTAGCCTTAGACTAGCATTGGCTGGTAATCACTTACATTAGGCCTGGACTAACATTGGCTGGTAATCAATTACATTAGCCCTGGACTAGCATATCACTTTCATTAGCCCTGGACTAGCATCGGCTGGTAATCACTTTCATTAGCCCTGGATTAACATTGGCTGGTAATCACTTACATTAACCCTGGACTAACATTGGCTGGTAATCACTTACATTAGCCCTGGATTAACATTGGCTGGTAATCACTTACTTTAACCCTGGACTAACATTGGCTGGAAATCACTTACATTAGCCTTAGACTAGCATTGGCTGGTAATCTCTTACATTAGGCCTGGACTAACATTGGCTGGGAATCACTTACATAAGCCCTGGACTAGCATTGGCTGGTAATCACTTACATGAGCCCCGGATTAACATTGGCTGGTAATCACTTACATTAGCCCTGGACTAACATTGGCTGGTAATCACTTACATTAGCCCCGGATTAACATTGGCTGGTAATCACTTACATTTGCCCTGGATTAGCATTGGCTGGTTATCACTTACGTTAGGCCTGGACTAGCATTGGATGGTAATCACTTACATTAGCCCTGGACTAGCATTGGCTGGTAATCACTTACATTTGCCCTGGACTAGCATTGTCTGGTAATCACTTACATTAAAGCCCTGGACTAGCATTGGCTGGTAATCACTTACATTAGCCCTGGACTAGCATTGGCTGGAAATCACTTACATTAGCCCCGGACTAACATTGGCTGGTTATCACTTACTTTAGGCCTGGACTAGCATTGGATGGTAATCACTTACATTTGCCCTCGACTAGCATTGGCTGGTAATAAATTACATTTGCCCTGGACTAGCATTGACTGGTAATCACTTACAATAGCCCTGGACTAACATTGACTGGGAATCACTTACATTAGCCTTAGACTAGCATTGGCTGGTTATCACTTACGTAAGCCCTGGACTAGCATTGGCTGGTAATTACTTACATTTGCCCTGGATTAACATTGGCTGGTAATCACTTACATTAGCCCTGGACTAAAATTAGCTGGTAATCACTTACATTAGCCCTGGACTAACATTAGCTGGTAATCACTTACATTAGGCCTGGACTAACATTGGCTGGTAATCACTTACATTAGCCTTGGACTAGCATTGGCTGGCAATCACTTACATTAGGCCTGGTCTAACATTGGCTGGTAATCACTTACATTAGCCCTGGACTAGCATTGGCTGGTAATCACTTACATTAGCCCTGGACTAACATTGGCTGGTAATCACTTACATTAGCCCTGGACTAACATTGGCTGGTAATCACTTACATTAGCCCTGGACTAACATTGGCTGGTAATCACTTACATTAGCCCTGGACTAACATTGGCTGGTAATCACTTACATTAGCCCTGGACTAACATTGGCTGGTAATCACTTACATTAGCCCTGGACTAACATTGGCTGGTAATCACTTACATTAGCCCTGGACTAACATTGGCTGGTAATCACTTACATTAGCCCTGGACTAACATTGGCTGGTAATCACTTACATTAGCCCTGGACTAACATTGGCTGGTAATCACTTACATTAGCCCTGGACTAACATTGGCTGGTAATCACTTACATTAGCCCTGGACTAACATTGGCTGGTAATCACTTACATTAGCCCTGGACTAACATTGGCTGGTAATCACTTACATTAGCCCTGGACTAACATTGGCTGGTAATCACTTACATTAGCCCTGGACTAGCATTGGCTGGTAATCACTTACATTAGCCCTGGACTAACATTGGCTGGTAATCACTTACATTAGCCCTGGACTAACATTGGCTGGTAATCACTTACATTAGCCCTGGACTAACATTGGCTGGTAATCACTTACATTAGCCCTGGACTAACATTGGCTGGTAATCACTTACATTAGCCCTGGACTAACATTGGCTGGTAATCACTTACATTAGCCCTGGACTAACATTGGCTGGTAATCACTTACATTAGCCCTGGACTAACATTGGCTGGTAATCACTTACATTAGCCCTGGACTAACATTGGCTGGTAATCACTTACATTAGCCCTGGACTAACATTGGCTGGTAATCACTTACATTAGGCCTGGACTAACATTGGCTGGTAATCACTTACATTAGCCCTGGACTAGCATTGGCTGGTAATCACTTACATTAGCCCTGGACTAGCATTGGCTGGTAATCACTTACATTAGGCCTGGACTAGCATTGGCTGGTAATCACTAATGTTACTTTGTAACTACGAAACCATCAGAAGCAAATCTCCCAAGTTCATCAATTATTTTTTTTGTAAGTGTTGCTGATATGTTTATACAGCTACAATTAGTTATAACATGGCCTTATTTAATCAATTCAAAATCTTATTTATAACATGGCCTTATTTAATCAATTCAATATCTTAGTTATAACATGGCCTTATTTAAACAATTTAATATCTTAGTTATAACAAGGCCTTATTTTATCGATTTACTATCTTAGTAATAACATGGCCTTATTTAATCAATTTAATATCTTTGTTTTAACCAGGCCTTATTTAATCAATTTAAAATCTTAGTTATAACAAGGCCTTATTTAATTAATTTAAAAAATTAATAATAGCAAGGCCTTATTTAACAATTTATCACATGGTCTTATTTAATCAATTCAAAATCTTAGTTATAACATGGCCTTATTTAATCAATTTAAAATATTAGTTATAACATGGCCTTATTTAATCAATTTAAAATCTTATTTATAACATGGCCTTATTTAATCAATTTAAAATCTTAGTTATAACATGACCTTATTTAATCATTTTAAAGTCTTAGTTATAACATGGCCTTATTTTTAATCAATTTAAAGTCTTAGTTGTAACATGGCCTTATTTAATCAATTTAAAATCTTAGTTATAACATGGCCTTATTTAATCAATTTAAAATCTTAGTTATAACATGGCCTTATTTTTAATCAATTTAAAATCTTTGTTATAACATGGCCTTATTTAATCAATTTAAAATCTTAGTTATAACATGGCCTTATTTTTAATCAATTTAAAATCTTTGTTATAACATGGCCTTATTTAATCAATTTAAAATCTTAGTTATAACATGGCCTTATTTTTAATCAATTTAAAATCTTTGTTATAACATGGCCTTATTTAATCAATTTAAAATCTTAGTTATAACATGGCCTTATTTTTAATCAATTTAAAATCTTTGTTATAACATGGCCTTATTTTTAATCAATTTAAAATCTTTGTTATAACATGGCCTTATTTTTAATCAATTTAAAGTCTTAGTTATAACATGACCTTGTGTGATCTTTATAACACAAAGTTGGAACGAGACTTTGTTCAAACAATTAACATGAAAAGCCATACTGGTCTTGTTACCCAACAAATTTTCTGAAATATTTTTTTGGAGTATTTAAGATACAATGGTAACATGACATATTGGATACATGACTCATAAATAGCTAGAGTTCTCAAAATTAGTTATTTCTTAACAAATTTATGCTAGTAATCTAGTTGTTTGAGCTGGTCTGGCCCTTCTTAGCAATTTTAATTATTTATGCTCCTTATAGCTTTTGAATTTGTTAATCCATCCACTTTACTGTATAACATGAAAGTTTCGTTGTGTATAAATATTCGTGGTTTTTGTGGTAGCTACGGAACCACGAAAATAAATACAGCAAATTTAATTTATATACTTGACCACTTTTTGTTTATATGGGGTGGGTATCAATGAAAGTTTGTACCACGGAACGATTCTAATGGCTTCAAACCACGAAAGAAAATACCCACAAATATTTCATCTTATACAGTATGTGTTTGTTTTAGTTTAGTTGCGATTTTTGCTAGTCCTTACCACTTTCAACTTGTTAAATTTGCCAGTCTGCCAACTTTTACCTGGTATGCAGTTTGAATTTATGTAGTTTGTTAATCTGACCATTTTAAGCAGTTAGTGTGTGTCTGACCACTTTTAGCTGTTTCGTTAGTCCAGTCGCTTTTGCTGTTTGAATTGGTCCTGAGTTTTTTCGATGTTTGTGTTAGTTCAGTTTTAGCTGAGAACAAATGTTGTTATAAAACCCCAGGCTCCTCTGAATCAAAGTTAGAAAGCATCTTACAACATGAAAAACATATAGTAACTTGGAATTACATGATTTTATACCATGAGAAAATTATGGAAAACTTCCTATGCCATGAGATTTTGGCTCTGATAAAATGCTATATCAGATGTGTTGAACGTGCCTTTTATCAGATAAACTTTATCTGAGCAATCTTTCTGCAGAAATCTTGTTTTTATCCCAAACTTGAACTCTAGTGTTTTCATTTTAGAAAAATAAAATTTGATTCCTCTTAGTAGAAGAAATTTGGAATAGTTACCATGGAGACAAGAGCTTCTATAAAAGAAAAATCTTGAATTACAGAATTCATCTCTGGTGACCCGTTTCTTCTATTCCTGGAATTGGCTGTTAGCTAGAATTCACAGCTTCGCACACTCCTGTTAGACAAGATGGTGGCATATGATTGGCTGGAAATTGGCCAAGCCTAACACCAACATGAAGATGGGTATGATTTAGAAAATTACATTTTGCTGGAAACTGTCAGAGAATGGAATAGCACTCATATTCAGGAATGCATCCCTGCTATGTCCCTGCATTGCACAAGTGTCAGCTCTCATAAAATGTCGTTTGTAGAGCCGAAACCAGGATTGCAGCTCATATGATTTTATCATATAGATCTTGTGTTATTAAGTTGGGAAAACATTTTCAAGTCTGTTTCAGATCAGAGAATTCGGTGTATATTTTAGAGAGTGTGGCATAGTGTACTGAGTCAGGTCTCACAAAAATCCTGAGGCCTAATTTACTGTAGTTTTGAGACATAACTGATATCCAGCTAGAAATTAACATTAAATTTGAAGGACAAGTAATTAAGATACTTTGATGGAAAGTCCCAGTTGTATATTTAGCCACAATGGTCAGCCTACAATCCTAGCTACCCCTGCAAACCTCCATTTCTACATAAATCTGACAGCCTCAAGTCCTAAATACGACTCGTTCCTAGCTACACAAGATAGCCTCCAGCCCTTAGTGACCACTGATATCCTCATCTTGTGAGCTGACAACGTCTTTGTCGGCCTCCAGTCCTAAAACTACCTCTGACATCCTGCAGTCCTAACTTATCTGACAGCATCCCGTCATAAATGCATCTGTCTGAATCCTGTTGTAAGGACCCCTGACCACCTCTTTGTTTGGCATCCTTCAATCCAAGCTATTTCCAGTCTGTAGATATTGATAAGGGTTCAGAAACTTGACTGATCAGCGGAGCATGAAATACTATAATTGTCTTTATCCGCTTCATTGGTTGTAAGGTCCATATGTTTCTACTACAAGCATAGATAACCGGCTGTGCCACTTCTAGTCATGTGTGTGATGTACACAAACGTTTGTTGGTTTATACCTACATAGTCGGTATCAGTTAAATGTTTGTTAGTTTTATGCTTAAATAGTCTGTATCAGTCAAATGTTTGTTAGTTTTATACCTTAATAGTATGTATCTATCAATTGTTTGTTAGTTTTATGCTTAAATAGTCTGTATCAGTCAAATGTTTGTTAGTTTTATGCTTAAATAGTCTGTATCAGTCAATTGTTTGTTAGTTTTATGCTTAAATAGTCTGTATCAGTCAAATGTTTGTTAGTTTTATACCTTAATAGTCTGTATCTATCAATTGTTTGTTAGATTTATGCTTAAATAGCTTGCGCATCAGTTGAGTATTTGTTAGTTTTATGATTAAATAGCCTGCATCAGTTGAGTATTTGTTAGTTTTATACCGAAATCGTCTGTTTCAGTCAAGTGTTTGTAAGTGTTATATCTAAATAGTTTTTACTTGTCTAATTGTCTGAATGAAATATTGCTCTATTAACTCCATTAAAAATTCAAACACCAACTGTAATAAACCAGGATGGACAATATGCTCTCCTTAGTTTGGTTCTGTGATACTACCTGCAGGTCCAGTTTTCTTGTCCACAGACTCCGACAGCAACTGTTAGAATGATAATTTCTCACCTGACGATAAGTACTCACCTGTACTAGCACATGTTAACAATGTGATAACAATAGAACAGACACCTAAAGTATGTACCTATAGGTCACTTATTGTATGCCAGACACCTAAAGTATGTACCTATAGGTCACTTATTGTCTCCCAGACACATAAAGTATGTACCTATAGGTCACTTATTGTATGCCAGACACCTAAAGTATGTACCTATACATCACTTATTGTATGCCAGACACCTGAAGTGTGTACCCTATACAATAGGTCACTTATTGTCTGCCAGACACCTAAAGTATGTACCTATAGGTCACTTATTGTCT
>NW_018405139.1:537634-743067 GCF_002113885.1 Mizuhopecten yessoensis
GTCACTTATTGTCTGCCAGACACCTGAAGTGTGTAACCTATACAATAGGTCACTTATTTTCTGCCAGACACCTAAAGTATGTACCTATAGGTCACTTATAGTCTGCAAGACACCTAAAGTATGTACCTATAGGTCACTTATTGTCTGCCAGACACACTTCAGGTGTCTGGCAGACAATAAGTGACCTGTAGGTACATATTTTAGGTGTCTGGCATACAATAACTGACCAATAGGTACATACTTTAGGTGGCTGGCATACAATAAGTGATCTATAGGTACATACTTTAGGTGTTTGGCAGACAATAAGTGACCTATAGGTATATACTTTAGGTGTCTGGCATACAACCTTTAGGTACATATTTTAGGTGTCTGGCATACAATAGGTCACTTATTGTCTGCCAGACACCTGAAGTATGTACCTTTAGGTCACTTATTGTCTCTTTGACAGCTGAGGTAATGTACCTTTAGGTCACTTATTGTCTCCCAGACACATAAAGTATGTACCTATAGGTCACTTATTGTCTGCCAGACACCTAAAATATGTACCTAAAGGTCACTTATTGTCTGCCAGACACCTGAAGTGTGTAACCTATACAATAGGTCACTTATTGTCTGCCAGACACCTAAAGTATGTACCAATAGGTCACTTATTGTATGCCAGACACCTAAAGTATGTACCTATTGGTCACTTATTGTATGCCAGACACCTAAAGTATGTACCTATTGGTCACTTATTGTCTGCCAGACACCTAAAGTATGTACCTATAGGTTACTTATTATATGCCAGACACCTAAAGTATGTACCAATAGGTCACTTATTGTATGCCAGACACCTAAAGTATGTTCCTATAGGTCACTTATTGTATGCCAGACACCTGAAGTATGTACCTATAGGTCACTTATTGTATGCCATACACATAAAGTATATACCTATAGGTCACTTATTGTCTCCCAGACACCTGAAGTATATACTTAAAGGTCACTTATTATCTCCCAGACAGCTGAGGTAATGTACCTTTAGGTCACTTATTGTCTCCCAGACAGCTGAGGTAATGTACCTATAGGTCACCTATTGTCTCCCAGACACCTGAAGTATGTACCTTTAGGTCACTTATTGTCTCTTTGACAGCTGAGGTAATGTACCTATAGGTCACTTATTGTCTCCCAGACACCTGAAATATGTACTTATAGGTCGCTTATTGTCTCCTTGACAGCTGAGGTAATGTACCTATAGGTCACTTATTGTCTCTCAGACAGCTGAAGTAATATACCTATAGGTCACTTATTATCTCCCAGACAGCTGAGGTAATGTACCTATAGGTCACTTATTGTCTCCCAGACACCTGAAATATGTACCTATAGGTCGCTTATTGTCTCCTTGACAGCTCAGGTAATGTACCTATAGGTCACTTATTGTCTCCCAGACAGCTGAAGTATGTACCTATAGGTCACTTATTATCTCCCAGACATCTGAGGTAATGTACCTATAGGTCACTTATTGTCTTCCTGACAGCTGAGGTAATGTACCTATAGGTCACTTACTGTCTTCCTGACAGCTGAGGTAATGTACCTATAGGTCACTTACTGTCTTCCTGACAGCTGAGGTAATGTCCCTATAGGTCACTTATTGTCTCCCAGACAGCTGAGGTAATGTACCTATAGGTCACTTATTATCTCCCAGACAGCTGAGGTAATATACCTATAGGTCACTTACTGTCTTCCTGACAGCTGAGGTAATGTACCTATAGGTCACTTACTGTCTTCCTGACAGCTGAGGTAATGTGCCTATAGGTCACTTATTGTCTCCCAGACAGCTGAGGTAATGTACCTATAGGTCATCTTATTGTCTCCCAGACAGCTGAAATATGTACCTATAGGTCGCTTATTTTCTGCTTTTCACTAAACCATGAATACAGTTTGCTTCTATCTTCAAACTAGATAAAATATGTTTTTTTTGAAATTAGTACTAGATTCTATTTTTAGCATGATAATTCATTAATCATTTATTAGATGAATTATTTATTAGATTAATGTATTAATTGATTAGGTAAAGCCCATTAATTATGGTGTGGACGGCTAGGTAAATAGTGGTGTAGATCAGGTGTCTTTGTTGAGATACTGGATTAATTCTGACAGAGACAAATGATGCTTCTCGTCAGTTTTGGGTGTTGAACATGTCTGTTACCAGGAAAATCAACCTGCACTGTTTAATGTGTGATGTGTCTGCCCTCACATTGGTGCCTTAATGGACTGGTGTTTAGGTGTATCATAGATCTACCTGATCTGGCCTTACAAAAGGATAAACTCTGGCCAAAACTTTTTACATAGTGTATGTGTACTCTTCCTAACCCTTTCACCTCTGTTTCAAAAACCTTTAATTATACACACACATATCCATAATTAATTACTAAGCGCCATGCAGTAGAAAGTTCAACTCTAGCCCACAAAGGGCCATAGCTAGAAATAATGTCTTACAGTGTAGGGAGCACTGTCTTGTACAAGGTAAACTTCTTGTTACCCACAGTTTTAGAACTAACTTAGTAGACATTCTGTTACAACACTTAATGCTGTCTTTATCTGCTGTTGTACAGCACTTAATGACAATTTGTAATAATGTAAATTATGTACATTTGTTAACTCATGCACAAGTTTAGAGTACAAAGCAATTATTTAAAAATGTCAATAATGAAACGTTGCTGTCTGTATATTGGAATAAAAACATTACTATGTTGTTTTGATATTCCTTATTCCGTATGGAATATCCCAGACAAGTTAAGCTGGCAGAGCCAAACAAGCCCTTCAGAGTATTTTGTTCAGCCACGGTAACACTGGTGCTGGCCTGGCTGAGTAACTTGGTGCAGTCCTAATATGGCCTATAACCATGCAGGCAGTGGAATGCATCAAATCATATAAAATACATAATTTAAATCGCATTAATATCTCATCTTTCAACTGAAGCAAGAAGCAGCAAGGCAGAAGGACATAGGACTTGTTTGTTTGTCAGTGTTCAAGACAGGGCACCTGCCCGCACCACACACAAAACGTTTAGGACATGGTCCCAAGCCGGAGTTTCAATGGCATTTTTTTTCTTCATGATTTTTTTTCCTGAAAAAAAATCAATAATGTTGTACTGCATGAAGGAGATTTACGGAGGAGATTGGGCAGGCTATCAGTTAGCTTGAAACTTGTACACACCAGTGGAACTACACACCAGGTATTGTGTTACCATAGTATCCCAGGCCTAGACAACCCAACCATGTATAGTGTTACCATAGTATCCCAAGCCCAGACAAACCAACCAGGTATAGTGTTACCATAGTATCCTAGCCTAGACAACCCACAGACGGGTATAGTGTTACCATAGTATCCCAGGCCTAGACAACGCACAGAGCAGAAATACAGGCCTAGACAAACCACAGGCCAGGAATACAGGCTTAGACAAACCACAGGCCAGAGATACAGGTCTAGACAAACCACAGGCCAGGAATACAGGCTTAGACAAACCACAGGCCAGGAATACAGGTCTAGACAAACCAAAGACCAGGAATACAGGTCTATAGGCAAACCACAGGCCAGGAATACAGGTCTAGACAAACCACATGCCAGGAATACAGGTCTAGACAAATCACAGACCAGGAATACAGTTACCATGTACGGTACCCAGGCCTAGACAACGCACAGAGCAGAAATACAGGCCTAGACAAACCACAGGCCGGGAATACAGGTCTAGACAAATCAAAGACCAGGAATACAGTTACCAGGTACGGTACCCAGGCCTAGACAAAAATTGACAAGTAAACCAGTTACCATGTGCTTCCTATTGGATAAAGAACTCAGGGATACCAAATGGTCTGTTTAGTTCTGAATGGAAACCATTCAAAAAGGTTGTTTACATGGTAACCGCTGTCCTTGATACGGTTTTATGAGTATAGACTCACAGTAAGGGTCATGTGTAACAATGTTTATTGAAGCTATAAATAGAAACAAGCCTCCAAATAAAGTTTTCACAGAGACTCCTCCTTATCTTTAGATCATACAGCCAATAACCTAGTGTTTCCGCCTATAGGTCTTAAAATATAGATCCCCTTTTAGGGATTACATACTTGTTAAGACTGTATCCTAATTAAATTTTAAATGTCATTTGTTTAGCTAACTCAGCGAGGCAGAATCTACCAAAATTCGCTGAGTTAGTGTCAACGTTTTCAAGATAATCTTATTACATCTATAACATCACAGGTATTTAAACAATATGTGATAGAACATCAACACATTTCAATAATCGATTTAAATTATTACGTACAATTTAAACAGTTGTAAAAAGTTGAAAAAAATGTTATTAATTTGCATTACATACTTTGATTTTCTGCAACAATTTTGTGGTTAGAAAATATGTTCTACGATTTTTATCGTGGTTACCTTTAGGTTTTTAGCAATCTTAACGAGGAAAAAGAAAATTAATAATGATTACTCATTTTGCTTTTAAATTTTTATTGTTGTCATTGCATTGACTTAATAATCACCAAACGTTTCGATAAATATGATGGTAAATAGCACTTTGGAACAATTAAGTAATCAATAAATCATAATTTGTTTGTTCATTATTGCCTTGAGAATAATACAAAAAGGTGATACAAGCTGTATAGCAGGCCCAGCTATTCATGACTGCAGCCTAATGAACAGCATATCAAATCTATTTTATTTTACTCATTTTTCCATTATCGTGCCATAAATTTAGTACAGAAAGATAATACATGCTGTATAGGAGGGCCAGCTATACATAATGTATATGACTGCATACCAATGGTATCGTCATATCAAATCTATTATATTTTATTCATTGGTCCATTATTGCCGTAAGAATAGCATGAAAACATGATATAAGGTGAATCGTGTATTTATGAATAAAACACCAACTTATAACAATATAACATTGTTTAACTGAAGATTATGTATACTTTACATACAATTTTCTACATGTGAACTTTCTGTACCCATCCATCATAGGATATATATATTTGTGTTTATTTCAACATGTACGTCTCAAATTATATAGAAATGGTTGTGTACATAATACACAAAGTTGTGATTGATGTAACACAGTTTCACAGGAAATTATATATCATGTGACAATTATGCAAGTAAGAGGACTAATATTATAAATGGATCACTTTTCACAAACATTCTTTTAAATCTTTTATCCTGTCCAAAGTTTATGTCTAACTTTGAGGTAACCTTGGAATGCATAGCCATGCAACATTTTCATCTAGAGCTGATCAATTAAAAAGTTCAAATAACAAGAGAAGAAATATATCAAATTGTCCAACCCAGAAATTACTTGTTTGTTTACGCTTCAAACTAGTACACCCTAAAACTAGGATATGTTATCTCAAAACTAGGACAGGTTACCTCAAAACTAGGACACGTTACCTCAAAACTAGTATACCACAAAACTAGGACATGTTACCTCAAACCTAGTATAGGTTACCTCAAAACTAGGACACATTACCTCAAAACTAATACACCACAAAAAACTGGGACAGGTTATCTCAAAACTAGGACACTTTACCTCAAAACTAGGACAGATTACCTCAAAACTAGGACACATTACCTCAAAACTAATACACCACAAAACTAGGTCACGTTATCTCAAAACTAGGTCACGTTACCCCAAAACTAGGACACGTTACCTCAAAGCTAGAACATGTTACCTCAAAACTAGGACACGTTACCTCAAACCTGGGACACTATAAAACCAGGACACTGCAAAACTAGCACACCACAGATCTAAGACACTGCAAAACTAGGACACTGCAGATATAGGACATTGCAGATATAGGACACTGCAGATATAGGACATTGCAGATATAGGACACTGCAGATATAGGACACTGCAGATATAGGACATTGCAGATATAGGACATTGCAAAACTGAACTTGTAACATATTTAGACAGATTAATATGAAAGAAGAGAAAATTGGATGGGTTATTTCATAAAATAAATTATTTTACAATTCTGTCTTAAATCTTACATATCTCATGGTACTTACCACTAAAAAGGGCTAATCCTGTTACAACGTAAATGTGAAGTAATGGCTACATAAGCAGTAATGTATATTTCAAAGGATTGTAACACGAAAACAATCTAATGGTTCACATATCATTTTGGACTTACCTTCACATCAAAGAAAGAAAATATATTCTTATAAAAAAATATTCCACTTTAATCCATTCCTTGATATATATACCCTCAAATTTGAAACAAAATGCCTGAAAATGTCATTAATTCTGTAGTGGTATGGTAACATATGCATGTTGGAGCAAATGTATTTTATGAAGTTGTAACTTGTATCATTGGGAGGGTTGGGGTTGGGTGTACATTCAGATATATGAAATATATAAAAAATCTATTTTTTTAAGTCTCATTTCTTTGTTGTCGTTTAGATTTTTAAGTCTCATTTCTTTGTTGTCGTTTTGATTTTTAAGGAGAGATTGTTTTTTGTGTTGCATATATTATTTGCAATTTCAGAACGAAAGAGGGAGTTAAACGGATATTTAGGGAAACAGACCCGTGCTTGGTCTGTCTGTATATCTATTGTCTCTCTGTCTTTAGGACATGTCTTTAGGACATATGTTAGTCTCAGTATCTCTAATACTAGAATTACAACTATCATCAAACTTTATAAGTAGATATCTTTACACCAATATAACAAATGTTGGTCACTGTGACCTATACTTTCTGCTTGTCTGTTTGTCTTTGGCTCTAAAGTTAAGACTCTCATTGAGTATATAAGTGATTTTCTGTTGATGACTCCAAAGTTAAGACTCTTATTGAGTCAGTAAGGGACTTTTTGTCTATGGCTTCAAAGTTAAGACCCCTAGTGAGTATATAAGTGACTTTCTGTTTACTGCCCAAAAGTTAAGACTCTCTCAATGAGTCTTTAAGCCACTTTCTGCCTATGACTTTAAAATTAAGATACTTTCAGTGAGTTCTATTTGTGACTCTTCCTATGGCTTAAAGCATTATACACTTTCAATGAGTTTATAAGCAACTTTCTGTTCATGTTTCCAAAGTTAAGCCACTCTCACTGAGTTGATAACTGACTTCCTGTCTATGGCTCCAAAGTTAAGAACTCTCTGAATGAGTCTATTTGTAACTTTCTGCCTTTAGCTCTAAATAATTTAAGACACTCTGAGAGACTCTATAAGCCTGTCAGTGGCATCAGTTTTAAGACACTCTCAGAGACTCTATAAGCCTGTCAGTGGCATCAGTCTTAAGACACTCTGAGAGAGTCTGTAAGCCTGTCAGTGGCATCAGTCTTAAGACACTATCAGAGAGTCTATAAGCCTGTCAGTGGCATCAATCTTAAGACTGTCTCGGAGAGTCTATAGACCTGTTAGTGGCATCAATCTTAAGACACTCTTGGAGAGTCTATAAACCTGTCAGTGGCATCAATCTTAAGACACTCTTGGAGAGTCTATAAACCTGTCAGTTGCATCAATCTTAAGACACTCTAAGAGAATCTATAAGCCTGTCAGTGGAATCAGTCTTAAGACTTTCTGCCATCAGTATTGATGCCAAGACATTCTTTCAGTGGGCTGTACATGTCTTTCTGCATATAGCATCAGTGTTAAGACACTTTGTCTGTGTTAACGGACTCTCTGGAGATCCTATAATAAAGTGAACCCAAGCATGGTTGTGAATATTGCATAATTAGAAAACTACATAATACTTGTATATTGATCTTTGGGGAAATGAAGAAGCAGGTTTGCAGATGTTTAATAGTGGTCAATATGTCTGATGCTGTTGTCTGACCATCGTCCAGTTTGACTGATGCTGGTCCCAGCTGACCAGTGGAGTACGCAGCATGTAGATATTACAATTTGGACCAAGGCTTTGGATGCCTGAAGTGACCACAGTAGTTTGACCGGGATGCTTTGGCGAGAATTGCTTGGTGTATAAATGATATTACGGGCCCTCTGAGTCAAGGAGTTTGACCATATTGCTCCAGGGCAATATCTTTATGTTGTTGAAATTGGGAAAAAAAAAAATATTTCATTTTCATCCAGCGGATGTTATTTATAAGGCATTGGGATAATTATCAAATATTTGATGTTTTCTTATTTAATGAAACTGAAAACAAAACTGATAAGTCCTGGGGTTCAAAATTAGGAGCATCACACAAAATTGCAGTTAAATACGCATCATTTGACAAATATTTGACAATTTTAATGTTAATGAAGGTGTCTTTACACATTATGATATGTGACATGGTTCTAGATCTTCTGTAAATACCGGAGATTGATGTGTAGTATTGTAATATATACACTGTGAGGGAGATGTCAACATATTTATATATACACATGAGTACAGTTGTTATGGTGATTCCATCACTTGAAGGAACAAAGACTCTGAGGTTTGACAAACAAGATGGAGGGTACTTTAGAGGGTGTCCTGAATGTTTCTATATTAACTGCAGGACATGTGGGCTATTTCCAGTCCTAATGGCCGGCATACAAACTCATCAATAATGGCCAAATGAGCTGGATGAATGGCCTGAATAAATACAAGGTAATAAGGGTACTTTGGTTGGAGACTATGATACAATACATCATTAGTATTATATAACCTCAAACCTAAAGGCATAATTGCCAGTGTTTGTACGTAGAATCTAACAGACGGCCTCAACTGCTGCTAAACCTTCTCATTACTAGCATTCATACAAACATCTCAGGAATAATAGCATTTATCAAGTACTCATTAACTCAGCTGTAAAATAATCTCTTAATAGTATATAATGGTCGTACTGTCCTAACATGGAGAATTCTAATTTCCAGGCAGGGGAAAGTAATTAAAAGTAAATGACAAAAACAATGGTAGAATATAATGTTAGTACAGTTCTGTAACTCTGTAGATAGGATTCAACCTCGAAGGAATTATATAATAAGTTTAAAAAATCTGATCACTGCATCAGATTGTGACTTTCTGATGAAAATGGCCTTTGTTTAGGATCAGATATGATTAAAGGAGGACAGATCTGGCATTTATTAATTTTCTGTGAGATTATTTTGAAGACTTACAGGAAGATACGATATTGAAATGAGTATTAGGTCTTTTATTGATATACATTCACCTTAGCTTCATAAACATTCTATACCTGGTTGTGTTTTTCGTTTATATATACTTATTTTTCATTGTCATTGACAGACTTGCGATTGTTACTAATTCTTTAATATTTACATACAGGAAACTTTTTATTTGCATAATATTTGCATTTTTCATGACTGGAAAATCCTATTGAAAATTGAAGAAAAAGTCTGTTCTGTTTAATCGCTTCACTGTTCATGCGGAAGACTGGATAATGTTATTCTCATGGTCATTACATCCAATCGTAATCCTGTGTGACTATAATAGAGTATCAAGAATTAAAGTAATAAGAGAATATTAAACTGAGTGTAAATCTGATAAACAGTGTTATAGGCAGCTGTCAGACTGTTTAGCTTTCTAAACATATCACCTGAAGGCCACAGCAGAAAATACATGTGAAAGTGTCACCACATGTTAAAAATATACAATTACAGTTACAAGGATTTTGATAACCAATATCATAGCAAAGAATGAATGGACTTACTACCTGAGAATGCTCTGTTTAAATGCATGTCAAAATTTCACAACATGTAAAAAAGGATTTGGAAAACCTTAAAGTATGAATAATCTCTCCCCAGTTACTTAGCAGAGGTTGCTCGATCTTGCTGCCAAAAACTGGTCAGTTTAATACAAGTGACAGGTGTCCCTACATGTCAGAACGGTAGATTGAGTAACGAGGATATGGATTTGACAGAGATGGTCCCCGCGCGACAGTTGATGGTAGCAGGTCCTCACTATCCCTTTGTAGCAGTGGATACGGGATACTGAGAAATCTATACGGCTTATCAGCACAGAGCACTGACAGTACCTGATCATTCGGCCTGAAGTACTATAGTGGGGACACTGACAGTACCTGATCAGTCGGCCTGAAGTACTATAGTGGGGACACTGACAGTCCCTGATCAGTTGGCCTGACATACTATAGTGGGCACACTGATAGTACCTGATCAGTCGGCCTGACGTACTAAAGTGGGGACACTGACAGTACCTGATTAGTCGGCCTGACGGACTATAGTGGGGACACTGACAGTACGTGATCAGTCGGCCTGACGTACTATAGTGGGGACACTGACAGTACCTGATCAGACGGCCTGACGTAGTAGTGGGGACACTGACAGTACCTGATCAGTCAGCCTGACGTACTATAGTGGGGACACTGACAGTACCGGATCAGTCAGCCTGACATACTAGAGTGGGGACATTGACAGTACCTGAACAGTCGGCCTGACGTACTATAGTGGGGACACTAACTGTACTGTCAGACAGCCTGACAGTACCTGAGCAGTCGGCCTGACAGTACCTGATCAGTCGGCCTGACGTACTATAGTGGGGACACTGGCAGTACCTGATCAGTTGGCCTGACGTACTATAGTGGGGACACTGACAGTACCTGATCAGTCGGCCTGACAGTACCTGAACAGTCGGCCTGACGTACTATAGTGGGGACACTCACTGTACTGTCAGACAGCCTGACAGTACCTGAGAAGTCGGCCTGACAGTACCTGATCAGTCGGCCTGACGTCCTATAGTGGGGACACTGACAGTACCTGATCAGTCGGCCTGACGTAAATATAGTGGGGACACTGACAGTACCTGATCAGTCGGCCTGACGTACTATAGTGGGGACCCTGACAGTACCTGATCAGTCCGCCTGACGTAAATATAGTGGGGACACTGACAGTCCCTGATCAGTCGGCCTGACGTACTATAGTGGGGACCCTGACAGTACCTGATCAGTCCGCCTGACGTAAATATAGTGGGGACACTGACAGTACCTGATCAGTCAGCCTGACGTACTATAGTTGGGACACTGACAGTACCTGATAAGTCGGCCTGACGTACTATAGTGGGAACACTGACAGTACCTGATCAGTCGGCCCGACGTACTATAGTGGGGACAATGACAGTACCTGATCAGTCGGCCTGACGTACTATAGTGGGGACACTGACAGTACCTGATCAGTCGGCCTGACCTTCTATAGTGGGGACACTGACAGTACCTGATCAGTTGGCCTGACATACTATAGTGGGGACACTGACAGTTCCTGATCAGTCAGCCTGACGTACTATAGTTGGGACACTGACAGTACCTGATAAGTCGGCCTGACGTACTATAGTGGGAACACTGACAGTCCCTGATCAGTCGGCCCGACGTACTATAGTCGGGACAATGACAGTACCTGATCAGTCGGCCTGACGTAAATATAGTGGGGACACTGACAGTACCTGATCAGTCGGCCTGATGTACTATAGTGGGGACACTGACAGTACCTGATCAGTCGGCCTAACATACTATAGTGGGAACACTGACAGTACCTGATCAGTCAGCCTGACAGTACCTGATAAGTCAGCCTGACATACTATAGTGGGGACACTGACATTACCTGATCAGTCGGCCTGACGTACTATAGTGGGGACACTGACAGTACCTGATCAGTCAGTCTGACGTACTATAGTGGGGACACTGACAGTACCTGAACAATTTCTGTACCAATTTTTATCAAACTTGGGACACATGATTGGCACTTCAGGTTATTTTGTGCATGCATTCTACTTTCTATTTTATTATTTTCCAAGGAGTTATTCCCCCTATCTAATTCCCATTTTTAGATTTGTTGAAATTAAATCCTGAACTATCCCTAAAATCAATGAAATTGATGTAACAGTTTTCTTCAGATAGAGAGTAGGGTAAATTTAGTCAGCCTTTGGCTTACCATTTTAGTTTAAATTGCACACAGTTTACATTCTCATTGCAATATTTACATGACGCCACCTTATACCTTTTTCTCCTGTTCTACATCTCCAAGTGTACTACTGTCTTGTGACTTCTACATGTGTCCTAACAACCTGTCTTATAATCCTGTCTTCCTAAAGCCATCTATTTATCATGTATCTATTTCCTGCCAATTGTTACCTTACCTTGATCTACTTGTTCTATACCCATCTCATGCCATTGTCAACTGTATTAGAGTGTTATATGTCACCCTGTCACCTTACCTCATGCCCTACTTTTTCCACAAAACCTTGTCCTATACATACAATACGTATATACATAGTGCATGCCCTTCATCTACCTTTTGATCCCATGCCTTCTTTTTATTACCTTGTGACCTTGACCTATTTTACATATCCTAAGCCCTTTTATTAACTTGTGACTTTGACATGTATTAATGCCCCATACCTACTTATTACCCTGTAGCACTAGCCCTGACCTATTTTTACATGCCCTTTATCTTGTGACCTTAAAATATGATCACATTCCCTTTAGTGTATAACCCTTACCTACTGTGTGTCCACACCCTTTTGGCTCTGACTCGATCAAGTCATGTACCTGCCTAAGGTTTCAATATGTTGTACATCAATGGCCATAGTCTAAACTTCCATATACATTTGTCTACTGTTCTGTAGTCATGTTTTATGGTCCCAGCAATATAGAAATGGCAAACAAAATTGTATGCATTTGAATAACTTGAAAACAAGGAAACCAATATTTCATTACAAATTACACATACATCACATGTTTACCTGAATATGAGTAGGACAAGCAATAAAACTCAAATATCCGTATCTCATGATTTATTATTAATAAGTTTTGTTGTAAATTAACAGGTGCTGAATATAACAGATATGATGGATCATGTCCATGTTCTCATAGTCTAGATCGTTGTACAGGTCGTCTGACGAAACTAAACCCTGTCTAAACAGGTGACATTATGGAATTTAACCCTGTGTATACAGGCCACACAAGGGAACTTTAACCTCTCTATACAGGTCACCTAAAGGAATATTACCCTGCATATACAGGCCACACAAGGGAACTTTAACCTCTCTATACAGGTCACCTAAAGGAATATTACCCTGTGTATACAGGCCACACAAGGGAACTTTAACCTCTCTATACAAGTCACCCGAGGGAACATCACGCTGTGTTTACAGGTCACTCGAGGGAACAATACCCTGTCTATTTAGGCCACCTGAAGAACATTATCCTGTCTAACCAGGTCACCTGAAGGAACTTTATCCTGTCTGTAAAGGACACCCAAGAGAACATTACCCTGCCACCTAAAGAAATTTTACCTTGTCTAAACAGGTCACCTGAGAGAATCTCCTACTGTTTTTATGAGACTGGAAGCAACCTCACTCTGTTGAAATCGGTCACCTGAGTTTAGACAAATATGTCAAACATAGTATTGCCATGTGTGTGTAAGTTACCTTTCAAATAGGGAATCAATAAAGCTAATAAAGGCACATTGCAAACACTGTTAATAGTCACACCAGAAACAATGTCACTTCGGATGTAAGAACCCAAGACCGGTCCATGGCCCCATTTCCTTTGAAAATGTTTAGGTTGTATTAATGACATTACCACCTGTCTTCAGTGTTGGTAATGATACATAGGATATATTCTTTATAATTAATGATCATCTTTTAAATTTTGACATACAAGATGGCCTTTATGGCCTCTGATTGGCTAAAATATTACAGCGGTCGAGTGGGTTTTATAAGTATGCCTTTGGCTTACAGTTCTAGTTTTATTTGGTCCTGATATGTATATATATATATATATAGAAAAAATAAAATTAACGACCGACTAAAAAACTAGCTGCTTTCACCCTTCACAGGGCTCTTCAGGTTTATTCAAAAGAGAACAACGTCGTGACGTCACAATTACATGTCATCACACTACAATAGTAACGTGACTATTGTAGTGACATGGTCACATAACACATAATACATGGTCACATGGTAATAGTAACATGGTCACGTTACTATTGTAGTGTGATGACATGTAATTGTGACGTCATGACGTTGTTCTCTTTTGAATAAACCTGAAGAGCCCTGTGAAGGGTGAAAGCAGCTAGTTTTTTAGTCGGTCGTTAATTTTATTTTTTTCTATATTTACTTCCTTCACATGGACATTTAATCACTTTTTATTATATATATATATATATATATGACAAAATTGCTGAATATGTACATTGTGAGGAATCTGTTTTGCCCATTAACTAGTCAGTGTGTTTGGTTCCTCCTCATAAGAGTTGGTATGCTCTCCATGACCACGGTACCACACTGGTTAGATAAATAGCATCATTACAGCTGCTTCAGAATCTCCATCACACCTGTACGACCTACCTGTGACGACGTCCAGGTAAGCCAGGCCACTGATTGATCTCTAGGTGAAAGATGTTCATTAGTTCGTTATAAAACTCGGGTGTACTTGGCTTACCTTAGTCAATCAAGTCGTTATCTACCTATCTGATTGGATGCTGACCACTGAACTGTGAAGTAGTTTGCTTCAAATGTCGAACTAATTGTACGATCTCTTTACTGCTATTTGTGATAAGAGATTGGCCCTTCATGACACTGCGGTGTTAAGTAAGATTTCTAACACTGACCAAATTAAATGACCATTGTGTTGGACGTCCAATAATCACGCCGTTCTTTGTTACAGAAGCTGAAGGTCGTTGTTTCTATTTGACCTTCTACAAAGGTTAGGTACTCTCAGTATGTAATTGTCTTAATTGTTCAGAACACCAGGCTCGACATGTAAGACTCTGTTTAGCTGGTGTCTTTACTGGCCTTAGTGTTCAGTAATTTAACAGTACATCATATCCTACTTCTGGTGTTCACCTTTGAATGATATGATAAGAAGTAGACATAGTTCTTAATAAGATAGAATCAAATGTAATTGTCTTATCGTTTTGACAAAGTAAAGAATATGAAATTTATTTCTTGTCAATGGGTGCTATTAAAGTGATATTAGAAAACGTTCAGCCCATTTTTGGCTATTTCCCTCACCCCGTTGCCTTCTTCCATTGTGACTTTGCCCTCTGTCATTTATGACGATCTCCAACCACTTGGCACTTTGTCTTCTGTTCCTTGTAACATTGTTCTGTGTGCAGTTTGGTATAAACTATAGTTTGGATGCTGCTCCTGACCTACATTTTTCGCTTGACTGACCAGGTTAAGAAGATTGGTTAAGGCCAGGCTCCATCTGCACTTTGGTTAAGAAGATTGGTTTAGGTCACTTACCAAGTAATTACTTGTCCTACATCAACTAAACTTGCATGGCTTATGTATCTAAGGATGCTTATCACATGCGATGCTTCGGATGCTGGTTCTGACCTACATTTTCCACTTCAATGACCAGGTTAAGAAGATCGGTTAAGGTCAAATACTATAAGTATAACTACTTGTTGTACATCAACTAAACTTGCCTGGCTTATGTATCTTAAAGGAGGCTTATCACATGTGATACTTGGAATGCTGGTTCCGTCACCTAATTAAGTTACTCTAAAAACATTCAACTGTTAACATGTAAATGTACTGTAGCAGTTCGGCCGTATCACCATTGGCAGTTTCTTGTCTGTTGGTCGTTCCATTACCCACTGTTCATCTCTAAATTCAGTCGCTGTTCATATATGCAGTGCCTAGTTTGTTATTGAAGGAATATAGCGTTATACCAATGTCCATCTCATCCTAGCTATCCTGTTGGTATCCAGTCATGCCCTTTGTTTGTATTCCAAGGTCAAGGTCAAGGCCAAGGTCACCTTACTATATAAAGAATTTTTTCAACCAATTCAGTGACATCTCTCACGCATCCTCATCTCGTAACATATTTTGTTTTATGAAACTTTATAAGTAAGAGACATTTGAACATGTATTTCAAGGTTTCAAGCCAAGGTCAAGGTCACAGTAACGTTTTGGATATATAAATTTGTCAAACAATGACGCCAGTTTTCATGACAGTGAGGCATTCATATCTTACAGACACATTCTAGTCTTTGTTTAAACACATGAAATAAGATATATTTTTGCTACTGAAAAACACTATAACTTTCACTGCCTGTTCTGTGTGATCAATGACTGCGACCTCAGCACCTTCTAAAGTCCCATGCTCTCTATTCTAGTTTATATATAGTTGATTTTTCAACACAACAAAAACTCAGCAAGTCCTTTTACTGCACACAAAGACCTGTCCAAGGATGTAATGGAAAAAATGGATCATTTTGTGAAATGAACATGGAGAAAGTAGAAGCAGAGACACTTGATAGACAGGCCATTGACAGTTAGGGTTGTTTACAGCCGATCACTCTGGGTTCCTCCTGAGTAGTGACAACTATTTGTTTACTTAAACTTTGAAGAGACTGCTTTCTGTACCACATTCACATTGGTGCTGGCAGAAACATTATGTTGGATGCATTTTGGTAGAATCAGTCTGCTTTTTTTGTTTCTCATGTTGACTGGTTCTACAGTAGTGGCAGCCATTTTTGTTGGAGTTATGTTCTGCTCAAACGGTCCGTCATTTATTTTTAGCAAGTAATGTTTGGTTATTCGACATTGTTACAGCAGCCATTTTTGTTGGCAAGGCACTGAGGATAGGATATCCCCAGTGTGCTGTGCAATTAGATTGTAGTTGAGGAATATTGCCATAACAATTTCCTGTAGATGAATATGAGGCCGTACACATGGCAGGCTACACATCTTATTACAGACCCCATGTCCACTCCACTACACCTCACCGTGGCAACCACTACTTAGCCCACAAACACAGCCACCGCTTCTTAGCAACCAATCTATGTGGCTTGGCTCCAGGAATCAAGCTAAATTGACCTCTTAAGGGATTATACCAGCATTTGTAGCCAATGAATAGGTGTATTTTTCGAAACATTGCAGTTCGGTTGAATTTGGGAAATTACATGTTGGCTAGTAGATAACTGTACAAGTACCGGAAGTTGTTATTTGAGGTGGGGCTATTTTTGGTAGTCGATTGACACAATGATTAAGTGCAACAAGATTTGTTGTAATTCATAGAGAAATTTGTATGGTAAACTGGTGATCGTAATTGGATACGTAATTTGAAGGCGTAATAAAATGTGGTGTCTAACCTTACCTTGCTATAGATATCCTTCCAGTGTAGTCCCACTATCAAATTCTGTTCAGACCCATGTCTCTAAGATCCTATTATCTGTAGTAGTGCAGAATGGCTTACAGACTTCTGTTTGTTCAATCTATCTTTTTTATAGTTTAGATAGGAATGTTTTTGTCTCGTTTTGTTTTAGATGTTTGTTCTTGCTACTATGTTAGAATATTTCTGTTTTGATTAAAGTGTTCTAGCTCTTGTTTTAGAATTTGTCTCTCAAGGGTTTTGTTCTAGCCATTGTTTTGGAGAGTATGTCTGGGGCTTTAATCCTTTGGCTTCTTGTTTTTAGATATTGTCTGGGGTTTAGTTCGGTTATTGCTTTGTAGTATATGTCTTGTGCTTTGTTTTAACTTTGTTTTGGAGAAATGTCTGGGTCTTTGTCCTGCTTATTGTTTTGTAGTATGTATCTGAGACTTTTTGTTGACATATACTGTATTTAGAAGTGATTGTTTGACCATTTCCATATCCTACACTGCATCAACCCGAGACCAGATCCATCTTGTCCTGAAGGGCAGCAGATGGCTTAAGGTCTGATATGGTCAAGGTATGGGACAAGATACGGGTCGGCCGTCTAGAATGGAAAGTGCTGGTCAAGTGATCAGGTGGAGTGAGGGGTATGTAACTTTCAGGAGTCCATCACCTATAGCATGGCAACTGTTGTCAGGTGATCAGGTGATGTGAGGGGTATGTAACTTTCAGGTGTCCATCACCTATAATTTGGCAACTGTTGTCAGGTGATCAGGTGATGTGAGGGGGATGTAACTTTCAGGAGTCCATCACCTATAATTTGGCAACTGTTGTCAGGTGATCAGGTGATGTGAGGGGTATGTAACTTTCAGGAGTCAATCACCTATAGCATGGCAACTGTTGTCAGGTGAGCAGGTGATGGGAGGGGTATGTAACTTTCAGGAGTCCATTACCTATACATGGCAACTGTTGTCAGGTGATCAGGAGATGTGAGGGGGATGTAACTTTCAGGTGTCCATCACCTATACATGGCCACTGTTGTCAGGTGACCAGGTGATGTGAGGGGCATGTAACTTTCAGGAGTCCATCACCTATATCATGGCAACTGTTGTCAGGTGACCAGGTGATGTGAGGGGTATGTACCTTTCAAAGGTGTCCATCACCTATACATGGCAACTGTTGTCAGGTGACCAGGTGCTGGGTGGATCTTATATCTTCTATTGGAGTCAGTGCTGGTGAGGTAAATGTATTGTGGAATACTATGTCATATGTACGTTACTGTCGTTACAGATCTAGCCATACAAATTGAGCTGTTGGTATAGGGATTACATGTATGCATCAAGTTTTCCTGAGCCCTATGCTGTAATGTTACTCTGTGAAATAGTATAGCCTGTTTCAACTTTCTGAAGTTCCCATGTTGTCCATCTGTCTGTTGTATATATCCCATTTCCAAATGCTTTGATGATACATAGTTTTCACAACAATGAGCTTTGTTTGCTGCATATTTGTCAATGGATACTCAGGGAGTACGGTGTCACTCGGAGAGGTCTATAGTCTGTTTCATACCTTCGACATTATAGTGTTGGATTAAATAACTGAAGATACATGAAATAGACTGTAGGCTAAGATATATGAATCAAAAAAAAAAAAATGAATATTTTTTATGAGACAAAGTTGAATACATGCTTTATCCTATGATGAAAACTTTTTTACTGTTTAAAATAAATAAATTGTGAATTGAAAATTGAAAATGGCTAAGAATCATTTGTTCTACTTATCAGCATTGCAGAGATCAACCTCAGATTGAAATAATGCTGTTAACTTAAAGTGATAACAGATGTATTGACCAATGTTATTGTATTGGCTGAACTTCATGTGACAATATAGCAATGTCATAAGGATTACTCAGATTTGTTGTTTCAGGTAATTACCACCATGATGACCCATATACCAGGTATTTACCACCATGGTGACCCATGTACCAGATAGTTAACACCATGGTGACCCATGTACCAGATATTTACCACCATGGTGACCCACATACTACGTAGTTACCACCACGGTGACCCATATACCAGATAGTTACCACAATGGTGACCCATGTACCAGATAGTTAACACAATGGTGACCCATATACTATGTAGTTACCACCATGGTGACCCATATACCAGGTATTTACCACCATGGTGACCCATATACCAGGTATTTACCACCATGGTGACCCATATACCAGATAGTCACCACCATGGTGACCCATGTACCAGGTATTTACCACCATGGTGACCCATATACCAGGTATTTACCACCATGGTGACCCATGTACCAGATAGTTACCACCATGGTGACCCATATACCAGATAGTTACCGCCATAGTGACCCATATAAAAGGTATTTACCACCATGGTGACCCATATATAAGGTATTTACCACCTTGTTGACCCATATACCAGATAGTTACCGCCATGGTGACCCACATACTACGTAGTTACCACCATGGTGACCCACATACTATGTAGTTACCACCATGGTGACCCACATACTACGTAGTTACCACCACGGTGACCCATATATAAGGTATTTACCACCATGGTGACCCATATACCAGATATTTACCACCATGGTGACCCATGTACCAGATATTTACCACCATGGTGACCCACATACTACGTAGTTACCACCACGGTGACCCATATATAAGGTATTTACCACCATGGTGACCCATATACCAGATAGTTACCACCATGGTGACCCATGTACTAGTTTGAAAGATTACCTAGTTGACCACTATATCAGTTTGAATTGCCAATCAATCAGTTAAACTCATACAACATAGCGGATCTGATTATTTAACGCAAGGTATGAACAAAACAGCGATTTAGGTAACAAACTACAAATCACATTAGAACAAATACTGAATTATAAAAACAGGCGAGAAATGCACCAAGACAATTATTTCTGCTCCAATCATGACAATGATGAATCCCTTATGTGGAGGACTGCCAAAAACAGGCATGTGTTGGCAAGGGGTCAGTTGGAGAGGAGCAGCAGACAAGCTTTTTATGGCGAGTGAACTCGTACTGTAATTAGTTGGCTATTCCGGGCTCTCAACATCATTTGCTCGACGTAAGTATAACAAATGGCCCTCTGCTGGTGCAAAGCAAAGCACCTTCCGTGGTCACTATACCTTAGTCTGTGTGTCCTTCGGCACTCTGGACGAGGTAGTTGTACGTCTGATATAAAGGTGGGCTATGACGTCATGTCCCGACAGTGGGCGCGGTGCAGCGTAGTTTAGTACCCGTCTTTATAGTCTACCTGTCTCCTCACCTCCAACGTCCGGAAAGATGTCCAGTGGCTTTTAGGCAAAAATATACTTGTAAGAAAATGTTATGTAGAAACTGCTCTTCTTTGAAATATTGTTGAAATGAACCAGAAGATTATTGAAATGCATCTGAAGTGTTAATTTTCTTGGTTTAATAAACCAGAAAAAAAGTTTTTATTAATCTTGTTCAAGTGTATCAACATTTTAGTATCACCATAAGGTTGAAGCTATATTGTTGAAGTTACTGTCAAAAATGTTATACAGTTGTTATAAATCAATGTCAGAAATTGTCAGTAAATTGTTACTTTAGAGTGTATTAGTGGCTAAATACAGGATATAAAATGTAAATGAATTGTAACTTAAGAACACATTAGTGACTAAATACAGGAAATACCATGTCAGGAAATTGTTACTTTATAGTGTATTAGTGACTAAATAAAGGATATAACATGTCAGTAAATGTTACTACATATTGTATAAGTGACTAAATACAGGATATATCATGTCAGTAAATGTTGCTACATATTGTATAAGTGACTAAATTAAGGATATAACATGTCAGTAAATGTTGCTACATATTGTATAAGTGACTGAATACAGGATATAACATGTCAGTAAATGTAACTACATATTGTATAAGAGACTGAATACAGGATATAACATGTCAGTAAATGTAACTGCATATTATATAAGTGACTGAATACAGGATATAACATGTCAGTAAATGTAACTGCATATTATATAAGTGACTGAATACAGGATATAACTTGTCAGTAAATGTAACTGAATATTATATAAGTGAGTGAATACAGGATATAGCATGCCAGTAAATGTAACTAAATATTGTATAAGTGACTGACTACAGGATATAACTTGACAGTAAATGTAACTAAATATTGTATAAGTGACTGACTACAGGATATAGCATGTCTGTAAATGTAACTACATATTTTTAGTATCACCATAAGGTTGAAGCTATATTGTTGAAGTTACTGTCAAAAATGTTATACAGTTGTTATAAATCAATGTCAGAAATTGTCAGTAAATTGTTACTTTAGAGTGTATTAGTGGCTAAATACAGGATATAACTTGACAGTAAATGTAACTACGCATTGGATAAGTGACTGAATACAGAATATAGCATGTCAGTACATGTAACTACATATTTTTAGTATCACCATAAGGTTGAAGCTATATTGTTGAAGTTACTTTCAAAAATGTTATACAGTTGTTATAAATCAATGTCAGAAATTGTCAGTAAATTGTTACTTTAGAGTGTATTAGTGGCTAAATACAGGATATAACTTGACAGTAAATGTAACTAAATATTGTATAAGTGACTAAATACAGGAAATACCATGTCAGGAAATTGTTACTTTATAGTGTATTAGTGACTAAATACAGGATATAGCATGTCTGTAAATGTAACTACATAAGTAAATGTTGCTACATATTGTATAAGTTACTGAATACTAGATATAACTTGTCAGTAAATGTCACTGCATATTGTATAAGTGACTAAATACAGGATATAACTTGACAGTAAATGTAACTACGTATTGTAAAAGTGACTGAATACAGTATATAACTTGTCAGTAAATGTAACAACATATTGTATAAGTTACTGACATATTGTATAAGTTACTGACATATTGTATAAGTTACTGACATATTGTATAAGTCACTGAATACAGGATATATCATGTCAGTAAATGTGACTACGTATTGTATAAGTGACTGACTACAGGATATAGCATGTCACTAAATGTAACTACGTATTGTATAAGTGAATGCATACAGGATATAGCATGTCACTAAATGTAACTACGTATTGTAAAAGTGACTGAATACAGGCTATAGCATGTCAGTAAATGTTACTCCATATTGTATAAGTGACTGACTACAGGATATAACTTGACAGTAAATGTAACTACGCATTGGATAAGTGACTGAATACAAGATATAGTATGTCAGTAAATGTAACTACGTATTGTAAAAGTGACTGAATACAGTATATAGCATTTCAGTACATGTAACTACATATTTTTAGTATCACCATAAGGTTGAAGCTATATTGTTGAAGTTACTTTCAAAAATGTTATACAGTTGTTATAAATCAATGTCAGAAATTGTCAGTAAATTGTTACTTTAGAGTGTATTAGTGGCTAAATACAGGATATATCATGTCAGTAAATGTGACTACGTATTGTATAAGTGACGGAATACAGGATATAGAGTAAATGTAACTACTTATTGTATAAGTGACTGCATACAGGATATAACATGTCAGTAAATGGAACTACATATTGTATAAGCGACTGAATACAGGATGTAGCATGTCAGTAAATGTGACTACGTATTGTATAATTGACTGAATACAGGAAATAGCATGTCAGTAAATGTAACTACATATTGTATAAGTTACTGAATACTGGATATAACTTGTCAGTAAATGTAACTACATATTGTATAAGTTACTGAATACAGGATATAGCATGTCAGTAAATGCAACTACATATTGTATAAGTTACTGAATACAGGATATAACTTGTCAGTAAATGTAACTACATATTGTATAAGTTACTGAAATAAGTGACTGAATACAGGATATAGAGTAAATGTAACTACATATTGTATAAGTAACTGAATACAGGATATAGCATGTCAGTAAATGTAACTACGTATTGTATAAGTGACTGAATACAGGATATAACATTTCAGTAAATGTAACTACATATTGTATAAGTTACTGAATACTGGATATAACTTGTCAGTAAATGTAAGATATAGCATGTCAGTAAATGTAACTACATATTGTATAAGTGACTGCAGTAGGCGACTGTAGGTATCCTTGATTCCCTACAATAGGGTATCATAGATAAAATACAGTGTTAATGGACAATATTATTAATATGAAACGGTTACGAAACAGGATTGACAGTTATCTGTAAGTTAAAAAGTTTTAAGGATACATTTGGTAAATAAAATGTCTTGTCCTTTTCTTGCACATAAATATACTTTTTCTCACAGCAACAAATCTTTTCCCTTCAACTTTATAGCAGTAACCAGTTGTAGAGTATTGATTTCACATGCCACATTTAAATTGTCACTGTAACAGAAAATTTTCATTTCAAAAATATATACCAATCAGAATGTTTAAAGTTCAGTTTTGAATTTTGTGTGATGTATGAAGTGTTGTTGAGAATATAACTTCTGAGGTTGTTGTCGTTATGTCTGTCATATATCATGCCTGATTTTGTAACTGAAATATTTTGATGTTTTTATTTGAAATATAAATCTTCCGAAGTGAATACAGAACTGTGTAATCTGTACACTGTAAAAAAGCTTTATTTACTGTACTGAGGCATGGTAGTCCAGTGGTAGGACGCTGGGCTCGTGACCGAAGGGTTGTGGGTTCGAGTCGCGGCACGGCATTGTGTTGTATCTTTGAGCAAGATACTTTACTCCGCTTGTTCCAGTCTACTCAACTGTAAATGAGTACGTGGTTGGGCAGTGCTAGAATTGTTGAATGCTAGCTGTTAGCGCCGAAATGACAGCTCCGGCTGTATGTTCCCCAGGGAGTTGAGAAAGATATATTGGCTGGTTGCAAAGGCCCTATAACCAGGAATAATAATTTGTGAACCGCTTTGAAACGACCTACGAACTAGGTTGTGATAATTAAAGCGGTATATAAGAACCTCATACTTCAACATTTAACTGCTTTCAGTGAGTTATTTTCAATAGGAAAGCCAACTGGAAACAACACTTTAAAGCTTATATATGTATTTAACACTGTGTTTTAAGGATGGATATATAACAGGTGCATCATATATAGCTGATATGAATGCCAACTGAATTTGGTAGGGTTATAAATAAAGGATCTATTGTAAACTGAACTCGTGTTCATGATCCAAACATTTTTCAGAAATAGAATTAATATCAGTCAATGTTGTGGAAATATTTTAGATGGTTCTGTTTTTATTTAGTTTTGGGTTCAGTATCCTAACAAAATCTAAATCATATACAGATGGTTAAATGTACAAAGTATACTTTAGCAAATAGAAAATATAGGGAGGATTCTTTGAAAATTATGATATTTGATAGACCACAGTTCACTAGAACTGTGTTCATGCAGGTACCCAGAAAATACCTGTCCATTCCAAGTTTTTCAAAGAAAACTATTTATTATGTCCTGGAGTATCTGTTCAAGGTGTAGGTGTAGGTGTTAGAATCCCAGTTAGTTCCTACTTTTAAAAGAAAATATATGGACACACATTAGACCTAATGCTAGCTCCACATACCAAGGGAGGTAACTGCAGATGCCAGCTAAAAACTTTATTGATGTGTCATGCAGTGTTCACTAGATAATAGACCCATTCTCACAGAGCTGTGGATAAGACAGTGTAAGATGGTTTAGGTCTAACTTCATAACTTATTTGACTCTGGTTTCCTAAGAAATATATTTTTTTAGAAAATTACACATTTTTACAAAAAGCTTTCAAAGCAAGAATTTTGATCTGGTATGTATAGCTAATACCTGTAAGACTTCAAACGTTTTGAAACCCAAATAAGTAGGTAGATTGCCATTCCAAACAGGTAGTTGATACTTATTTATATATACACCTATTCTATAGATCAGATCAATGAAGCTAGGTGATCATTACAGGTAGGTGATTTCTATATATAGACAGATAGTTCTTGTTTAAAGGTGAACTCTATAGACAGGTAATAATTGTACAAAGATGGTCACTTTAGATAGGTGGTTACTAGAAATAGCTTTCTTGACATGTAAGAATTGGTTTTATAAGTCTAGCTCACTGCGTGGTCAAGTTAGACAGGTGACCAATACGAAAAGATTTCTTGATATGGTAAAGATCACTGTACCGCTATCAAAAAATGGAATTGTACATCAATATCTTGTTTATCGATATGACCATAGCTTTAATAAATCATTTCTAAAGAGAAAGCCATACATTGTGGAACATTAATAAAAAAAAATAAAAAAATTAAGAACAATGTTCTGATGTGATAAATGCAAGAGAGCCAGGCCAGGATTTGAACCCTGGACCTCCGATCTTTATAATGTCGCTCTAACTGATTAAGCTACCTAGTCAGGCGATATTACTCAGGCCCAGACACACTGCACTTATACCACAAATGAAATTGACAGGGAGGCTACTGTATACTCAAAATACTACAGCGGAATTCTCGAGTGTTTTAGCTGCTATGGGATATTTGAGGGATGGTCACCTGATCAGACAGTGCATGTTAGACAGGTGGCCACTATAGACAGGTTCCTCACTGTACAGGTGTACTGTTGGTTGAGTATGCCTTGTAAGGCTATGAAACGATTTATACGTCAGTCAACATGATTATCATTCAGAGCCTAGCGCAGTTATGTAAAGAAGTTATTGTACTTAGAAAGGGCGGAATTAATCCAGTAGTTTATTATTCAGGGACGTAAATCAGAATCCGGTAAAAAAGTACATTGTTCAGTCATTATAAAACAAGGAGCCGTTATCATGGGACGGGAGGTGTTTGGCCCCGTGTTATCTTGTGTTTGTCTCTCCGAGGTAAATCTCTACTAGGTGTCATACCTGTCAATAATTGACCAGGCGTAGATTAACACTCAGGTGTTTAAACCGGTGCCACAAACATCTTTCTAAAGTTCATCTTCTGCATCATTGATGACAGCGATGCTGAAACCATGGACACAGCTTCTCCGTCATTGCTACAGTATTCATAACTTGCAAAGTTTGCTTCAATGCATACTTAAAAAAAATGTGTATTCTTAGGAGAAGTTTCCAAGTCATTGGAGGATGATAGGTTTTTTTGCCATCAGCTTTAGGCTTTTTTGAAGTGTGGTTGAATGGTTTTTTTGAGATGTGTTGTTATGTGTGTGATGGGGTTATGAGGGGTTAATGTCTGGGGTATGGAGGGNCAAAAAAAAAAAAAAAAAAAAAAAAAAAAAAAAAAAAATTTGGTTTACTAAGAGTGTCATGCTAAAATACTTTTAATAAATATTTGGTTTACTGAAGGTGTCATATTCAGAAATTTTCAGTTTAATATTTGTTGTACTGAGGTGTAATATTAAGAATGGTCCATTTATTAATTTGAAATTTATTAGAATATGCCCATGTCAGCAATACAATTTTAGCAATAAATGAGATATTATAAATGTATAATAGTATTTGCTGGTTGTCAATCTTTTTTATAAATTGTTCAGTATTTAATCATTAATGTATAAATTTGTATCATATCCATTGTATTCATTTAACTTAACGTCTCGTTCAGTGAGCATGTCGTGAACAAGGACACAAATAAAATTTTGATTTTCTGAAGGTGTCACATTAACAAGGGTTCATACAAATGTCTTGTTTACAAGGGGTGTCATTAACAAGGGTTCAGATAAAAGTTTGGTATATGTCTTATTTCCTAGGTTGGTATACAACAGCAACATAAACCGCAGTTGCCTCCATGTGGTATCCATGGCAACCCCCTCTACAAACATTTCAACTACCATGGTAATTACCACAGATTTGTTGTTAGGGTGATGTCATCAAATACCACATATTTTACTGGATACCTTAGCTCCTGTGGAGTACCTCTTTTTAAATGATATTACCTGAAAAAGTTGGTTTTCTAAATTGAAATTTGAAGTTACCATTTCTGAAGTTTTAAAATAATTGCTTTCATGGTTGCGGTTACAAGATTAGCATGGCATGGCACCGTGGGTAAATTGATGCTAGTTGTTGGCCTGTTTCTGTGATTTGTTACTTGCGAAAGTTTTCAAATGTATTTTGATAACAACGTTAATGAACTTCATCTCATAACTGTGAACTAGCTTGCTGTGCTAGGATTTTCTTTCAGCTTGTAAAGAGGAACAGCAAACTAGCAAAATAAATCTCATGAATTCTAAAAGACTGCGAAGGTAACAATAAATTTATCATTCTACGAGATTCAGTGTGAGTGTAAACAGAAATGTAGCCTGGTCGTAGAAATGTTTGACGTACATAAAACATTGTAGAGATCTAGATGATGGGATCTGTCCCTCATGATGTATAATCACTGATAATGGATTTCTCTGCTCCCCTGGGAGGATGTTGATTTTCGATCATTAAATACAAATACCTTTTGTGCGCCAATTTCTCATCAGGAAGTGTGTGTCGGTAAAAACAACAGAATGAAAGATGTCGAGTAATCTACCAGCAGTCAGATGACATCCCCGCTAATTCCTCGCTCTATTACTCACGGTTTTTTCCCTTCCATTTCCATAGAAAGAACAAAGCATGTGATGAGAGAGAAAGGCAAACTCCCATCACTTACACTCCAGTCAGATAGCCTGATAAATAAATAAATGCTGAATTTTAGGTTTTTTACTGGAAAGAAATATTCAATTCACAGAGTAGTGTAATTAATTTTAAGTTCCAATAGAGTTTAGTGCTTTTTTCTTTTGTACCATTTTAGGAATAGTTACTATGGAAACCATTCATCACATGGTACACCTAACTCAAAGGTCAAGGTCGTTACAAAGGATAAAAGTACATGCTTATTTCTTAGTGTTAATTAACGAAAGTGATATGCATAATTATACAGGTGATGAAAAGCCTGTACATTTCATTAAATAACTCCAACTTTTGATATATAATGGCGACATTATTTCTACGAGGAAGGTGGCAATTTTGAAAAATTAAACAGTAATTAATGCAATGAGTTTTAATTAAGTGGGTTTGATTAGCCCTCTGTACAGGTACAGTGTGTAGTGAAGAGTGGTGATCAGTGAAACCCAGTAGTGTACATACACTTATCACAGTTAGGTCTGGTAGTGTCACACAAAAACTATACTCATCTTTAAACTTATTCATCATTCATAAATTATTGTTTGTTTAATATTGTTTTTTTCTTCATTTTGTTTTTGCCAATTAGTTTAAGTTTCAAAATTTCAGTTTATTAACAACTTGAACAGGTTTCATTAACCATCAAAACTTGCCCACCACATATTTTGTTCAAAACTAATTTGTATAGGTACAATTAATTAATTTTACTGACTTAAATGATTGTCTAGGTCATGGAATATGTCACGACAACATGAATTGCATATTTTCATGAGAAAAGCTTCAATCTGCTTGCAGGGAGTTTATACATTTGATATTCCTGTCAGAGTGAGAATGTTTGATACTTTTACCATACAAATGTCATTCACAAGTTTTTCGGGGGTCTGTTTTCAAGGAACATGTACAACAAGTCTCGGCACTTGCTGTATCTATAAAGACATCAGTAGAAACATTAAGCTGTCTGAATTGGAGTGTAGGAACCCGCTATCCTACATCACTTTGTACAAGTACAAATGAACAGGTCCTGTTTTAAAGATAAGATGCCAGGAACTACGGTCCCCAGTTTCGGTGATTAGACGCTGATTATAATCCTACATGTACCACAGCACTGACAGTATATAGGTACTGTAGGACCGGGACACTAATGAAAAGTTTGTATTCTCTATATCTGAGTATGCCAGACTTGCTTGTCTGGGTTGACATAGGTCAGGGTCGTGACAAGGCTTTACTTACTCTGGTACTAGATAATTAAACATCTCTGTGACATCTCCTACTAGCCATCAATTCCCAGCTTACCCCTCTAACTGATTTATCACTAGAATGCATTATTTAACTCATTCACCCCTGTATTTTGTCAATGGACTATGCTATCCTTTGATATGGAGCAGTCCAAATGCATCATTAGACATCAATGTATTAAGTTGCAATCTTGACTTCAATCTAAAAGCTATTTTTTACTCATGCTTTTGTAACATCTTGTTTTTAGCTCACCTGCCGGAAGGGCAAGTGACAGCTTATGCCATGGTGCAGCGTCCGTCATCCGTCGTCCGTCCGTCAACTTTTCTTTTAAAACGCTGCTTGTCCTGAACGGCCCAGTAGATTTGGATTAAATTTGGTCTGGAGCATCCTTAGGCCAAGGGGAATCAATTTTGTAGAAAAGATGGGTCTGGCCCCCCTGGGGGCTGAGGGGTGGGGCCCAATAGGGGAAATATAGCAAATTCTTTAAAATCGTTCTTCTGTAGGAATGAAAGGATTTGGTCCATATTTGGTCAGAATTAAGCATCCTTGGGGGAAAGGGAACAAATTTTGTATAAACCGTGGGTCTGGCTCCCCTGGGGAGTGAGGGGCAGGGCCCAATAGGGGAATTATAGCAAATTCTTTAAAATCCTTCTTCTTCTGTAGGAATGAAAGGATTTGGTCCATATTTGGTCAGAAGCATCCTTGGGGGAAGGGGGACCAATTTTGTATAAACCGTGGGTCTTGCCCCCCTGGGGTCTGATGGGCGGAGCCCAATATGGGAAATATAGCAAATTCTTTAAAATCCTTCTTCTACTGTAGGAATGAAAGGATTTGTTCCATATTTAGTCTGAATCATCCCTGGGTGAAGGGGAACCAATTTTGTATAAACCGTGGGTCTGGCCCCCAGGGGCCTAAGTGGCGGGGCCCAATAGGGGAAATATAGCAAATTCTTTAAAATTCTTCTTCTTCTGTAGGAATGAAATGATTTTTCCATATTTGGTCAGAAGCATCCTTGGGTGAAGGGGAAACAATTTTGTATAAACCGTGGGTCTGGCCCCCCTGGGGGCTGAGGGGCGGGGCCCAATAAGGGAAATATAGCAAATTCTTTAAAATCCTTCTTCTTATGTAGGAATGAAAGGATTTAGTCCATATTTGGGCTGAAGCATCCTTGGGTGAAGGGGAACCAATTTTGTATAAACCGTGGATCTGGCTCCCCTGGGGGCTGAGAGCGTGGCAAAACAGGGGAATATAACAATTTTNAAATCCTTCATCTTCTGCAGGAATGAAAGGATTTGTTCCATATTTGGTCAGAAGCATTCTTGGGAGAAGGGGAACAAATTTTGCATAAACCATGGGTGTGGCCCCAGGGGCCTGAGGGGCGGGGCAAATAGGGGACACATAGCAAATTATTCTTTAAAATCCTTCTTCTTCTGTAGGAATGAAAGGATTTGTTCCATATTTGGCAGAAGCATCCTTGGGTGAAGGGGAACCAATTTCGTATAAATCGTGGGTGTGGTAACCCAAGGGCCTGAGGGGTGGGGCCCAATAGGGGAAACATAGCAAATTCTTTAAAATCCTTCTTCTTCTGTAGGAATGAAAGGATTTGTTCCATATTTGGTGTGGTGCATCCTTTGGTAAAGGAGAACCCCCCACCCCCCCACCCCCACCCAATAGGAGAAATAGAGGTAAAACTTTAAAATCCTTCTTCGACCATCGGGATTATGGGATTTTATCCTTATTTAGTCTGGAGCATCCTTGCGTCAAGGGGAATCAATTTTGTATAATTGGTGGGTATGACCCCCCTAAGTTGCATATAGGGGTGGGGCTCTGTTTGAAGTTTGTTCTCGCTATATCTCAAGTACTGGATGGATCTTTCTGAAATTTCATATGTACTTACAGCACCTACTTCATACCAATTATTTTAAACATATTCAGGTGAGCGATACAGGCCCTCTGGGCCTCTTGTTTTATAGTTGCTATACTGTTTGGGGAAGTTTTCAGTTTGTAATTTTTTCACAGCATGGTAATAGGAATGTTATCACTGATAAATATGTTATGTTTCTAAAACTTGTCACCACCGTTGTTTCCGTGACAATCACCTCATGATCGAATCATAAGCCCAAATAATTCTTTTCTATTGTTTCAATTAATATCCTACCGTACGTTTAATATCGCAGGAAAAAAACTTCATGGTTTCCTTATTGGGAATTCCTGACCCACATTCATTGTTGCAAAGATCAAATGTGTAAAAAAATTCAAACAACGTTTTCTAATGAGCCATCCAGGAAATATCACACCAGGTGAGCAATGCAGGCCCTATTGACCTCTTGGTGTTGTTTTTTTTTGTTGTAAGAATGAAATCTGCATGATAACTAGATATGCTTGCCTGACAATGTTAATGTAGGAAGGATGTGTAACAGTTCGTCTGAAATCTATTATTGATGAGGGTTTAGTGCAAGACCAGCACTTTTAGGTAATGCTGAGGTCATGCAAGGGTCAACATGTCTATGGCCGTAGTACATGGTGGTTGTAGTCAGATGTAGAACTTTATATCCAGCTCCAGTCAGCTGAGGTAGACAAGTCTTTCCAAAGCATGTTTAGGAGTGCTGGTAGTAACATTGGACAGGTTCATAAATATATTGTACAGCTTTTGTCATGGTAACATGTTCATGTGAAATAAGATTTGGGAAATATTGATTGCAGTCACATGGCAATTCCCCCCCCCCCCCCCCCCCCCAAAACCCAAAAAAGAATAAACTTTCAATCCAGACCATTGGATCATTGCAAGCATGGAAGAAGAAAAATTAAAATTTGTTATTAAATGACTGAATGCAAATATATTGTTGTTGATGATTTGATTTTTTTTTTATCTTTATAGAGAGCTTCCTCGTCGTTGTACCTCAGTGACCTTTACTCAGGATGACCTCCAAGTTCTTGTTGCAGACAAAACTGGGGATGTGTACAGGTACAATGTTAAGGAAGGATACACAGAGGGGAACTCAGGAGAGGATGACAAAGGGGCACAACTCATGCTTGGACATCTCTCCATGTTGCTGGATGTGGTAGGTTATCCACAAACTTTTTACATTACCAAGAATACTATTACATTATGCCCAAAGATAGATTTCCTGGTACATTACGCACAACCCTTCCATAGAATAACCAATATTCCTCTTTCTAAACTTTCCCAGAATTCTTCTGTCTTATACCTAGGTAAAACATATACATTCTTGTGGAAAACAAAGGTGAATCATTTTGGGTAGTAGTTTTGATATATTATCTCCCTATTTCACAATAACAACTGATATTTGTATGTACTGACAGGTCTTGACCAATGATGACAAGTACATTGTGACCTGTGATAGAGATGAGAAGATCAGGGTCAGTCATTATCCTAACTGTTACAACATCCACACCTTCTGTATGGGGCATAAAGGGTGAGTGATCTGACATTCTGTCTGGGACATAAAGGGTGAGTAATCTGACATTCTGTCTGGGACATAAAGGGTGAGTAATCTGACATTCTGTTTGGGTCATAAGGGGTGAGTAGTCTGACATTCTGTCTGGGACATAAAGGGTAAGTAATCTGAATTCTGTCTTGGGCATAAAAAATAAGTAATCTGACATTATGTTTGAGACATACAGGGTGAGTAATCTGACATTCTGTCTGGGGCATAAAGGGGGAGTAATCTGACATTCTGTCTGGGACATAAAGGTTGAGTAATCTGACATTCTGTCTGGGACATAAAGGGTGAGTAATATAACATTCTGTCAGGGACATACAGGGTGAGTAATCTGACATTCTGTCAGGGACATAAAGGATGAGTAATATGACATTCTGTCTGGGACATAAAGGGTGAGTAATATGACATTCTGTCTGGGACATAAAGGGCAAATAATCTGACATTCTGTCTGGGACATAAAGGGTGAGTAATATGACATTCTGTCTGGGACATAAAGGGCAAATAATCTGACATTCTGTCTGGGACATAAAGGGTGAGTAATCTGACATTTTGTCTGGGACATAAAGGGTGAGTAATCTGACATTTTGTCTTGGACATAAAGGGTGAGTAGTCTGACATTCTGTCTGACACATAAAGGGTGAGTAATCTAACATACTGTTTGGTACCTAAAGGGTGAGTAATCTGACATTCTATCTAGGACATAAAGGGTGAGTAATCTGACATTCTGTCTAAGACATAAAGGGTGAATAGTCTGACATTCTGTCTGGGACATAAAGGGTGAGTAATCTGACATTCTGTCAGGGACATAAAGGGTAAGTAATCTGACATTCTGTCTAGGACATAAAGGGTAAGTAATCTGACATTCTGTCTGGGACATACAGGGTGAGTAATCTGACATTCTGTCTGGGACATAAAGGGTGAGTAATATGACATTCTATCTGGGACATAAAGGGTGAGTAATCTGACATTCTATCAGGGGCATAAAGAGGGAGTAATCTGACATTCTGTCTGGGACATAAAGGGTGAGTAATCTGACATTCTGTCTTGGACATACAGACGAGTAATCTGACATTTTGTCTTGGACATAAAGGGTGTCAGTAAACTGACATTCTGTCTGCGACATAAAGGGTGAGGAATATGACATTCTATATGGGACATAAAGGGTGTCAGTATTCTGACATTCTGTCTGGAACATAAAGGGTGTCAGTAAACTGACATTCTGTCTGGAACATAAAGGGTGTCAGTAATCTGACATTCTATCTGGGGCATAAAGAGGGCGTAATCTGACATTCTATCTGGGGCATAAAGAGGGCGTAATCTGACATTCTATCTAGGACATAAAGGGTGAGTAATCTGACATTCTGTTTGGGTCATAACGGGTGAGTAGTCTGACATTCTGTCTGGGACATAAAGGGTAAGTAATCTGACATTCTGTCTTGGGCATAAAAAATAAGTAATCTGACATTATGTTTGAGACATACAGGGTGAGTAATCTGACATTCTGTCGGGGGCATAAAGGGTGAGTAATCTGACATTCTGTTTTGGGACATAAAGGGTAAGTAATCTGACATTCTGTCATGGACATAAAGGGTGAGTAATCTGACATTCTGTCTGGGACATAAAGGGCGAGTAATCTGAAATTCTGTCTTGGACATAAAGGGTGTCAGTATTCTGACATTCTGTCTTGGACATACAGGGTGAGTAATCTAACACTCTGTCTGGGACATAAAGGGTGAGTAATCTGACATTCTGTCAGGGACATAAAGGGTGATTAATATGACATTCTGTCTGTGACATAAAGGGTGAGTAATATAACATTCTGTCTGGGACATAAAGGGTGAGTAATCTGACATTCTGTCTTGGACATAAAGGGCGAGTAATCTGACATTCTGTCTGAAACATACAGGGTGAGTAATCTGAAATTCTGTCTGGGACATAAACGGCGAGTAATCTGACATTCTGTCTTGGACATAAAGGGCGAGTAATCTGACATTCTGTCTGGGACATAAAGGGTGAGTAATCTGACATTCTATCTGGGACATAATGGTGTCAGTAATCTGACATTCTGTCTGGGACATTAAGGGTGAGTAATCTGACATTCTATCTGGGACATAAAGGGTGAGTAATCTGACATTCTGTCTTGGACATAAAGGGTGGGTAATCTGAATTCTGTCTGGGACATAAAAAATAAGTAATCTGACATTCTGTCTGGGACATACAGGGTGAGTAATATGACATTCTGTCTGAGACATACAGGGTGAGTAATCTGACATTCTATCTGGGACATAAAGGGTGAGTAATCTGACATTCTGTCTGGGACATAAAGGGTGAGTAATCTGACATTCTGTCTGAGAGATAAAGGGTGAGTAACCTGACATTCTGTCTGGGACATAAAGGATGATTAATCTGACATTCTATCTTGGGCATAAAGGATGAGTAATCTGACATTCTATCTGGGACATAAAGGGTGAGTAATCTGACATTCCGTCTTGGACATAAAGGGTGAGTAATCTGACATTCCGTCTGGGACATAAAGGGTGAGTAATCTGACATTCTGTCTGGGACATAAAGGGTGTCAGTAATCTGACATTCTGTCTTGGACATACAGGGTGAGTAATCTAACATTCTGTCTGGGACATAAAGGGTGAGTAATCTGACATTCTGTCAGGGACATAAAGGGTGAGTAATCTGACATTCTGTCTGTGACATAAAGGTTGAGTAATATACCATTCTGTCTGGGACATAAAGGGTGAGTAATCTGACATTCTGTCTTGGATATACAGGGCGAGTAATCTGACATTCTGTCTGAGACATACAGGGTGAGTAATCTGACATTCTGTCTGGGACATAAAGGGCGAGTAATCTGACATTCTGTCTTGGACATAAAGGGCGAGTAATCTGACATTCTGTCTGGGACATAAAGGGTGAGTAATCAGACATTCTATCTGGGACATAAAGGGTGGCAGTAAACTGACATTCTGTCTGGGACATAAAAGGTGAGTAATCTGACATTCTGTCTGGGGGGCATTTAGAGTGAGTAATCTGACATTCTGTCTTGGGGACATTTAGGGTGAGTTATCTGACATTCCGTCTGGGACATAAACGGTGAGTAATCTGACATTCTGTCTGGAACATAAAGGGTGTCAGTAATCTGACATTCTGTCTTGGACATACAGACGAGTAATCTGACATTCTGTCTGGGACATACAGGGTGAGTAATCTAACATTCTGTATGGGAAATAAAGGGTGAGTAATCTGACATTCTATCTGTGACATAAAGGTTGAGTAATATACCATTCTCTCTGGGACATAAAGGGTGAGTAATCTGACATTCTGTCTTGGACATACAGACGAGTAATCTGACATTCTGTCTGAGACATACAGGGTGAGTAATCTGACATTATGTCTGGGACATAAAGGGCGAGTAATCTGACATTCTGTCTTAGACATAAAGGGCGAGTAATCTGACATTCTGTCTGGGACATAAAGGGTGAGTAATCAGACATTCTATCTGGGACATAAAGGGTGTCAGTAAACTGACATTCTGTCTGGGACATAAAAGGTGAGTAATCTGACATTCTGTCTGGGGGGCATTTAGGGTGAGTAATCTGACATTCTGTCTTGGACATAAAGGGTGAGTAATCTGACATTCTGTTTTGGGACATAAAGGGTAAGTAATCTGACATTCTGTCTGGGACATAAAGGGTAAGTAATCTGACATTCTGTCAGGGACATAAAGGGTGAGTAATCTGACATTCTGTATCTGGACATAAAGGGTAAGTAATCTGACATTCTGTCTGGGACATAAAAGGTGAGTATTCTGACATTCTGTCATGTTGTTAGGGACATAAAGGGTGAGTAATCTGATATTCTCTTTGGGGCATTAAGGGTTAGTAATCTGACTTTCCTGGTCATAATATTTTTGTATTAATATATTATTTTATCTGCTACAGAAATCAGTAATCTGATTTTATGTCTGTTGAATAAAAGGGAACTTGGTTTATCAGATACTTGCTGTATGTTTCTAAGATATGAAGCAATGTTATTAGTGATGACATATTGAGTAAACCTGTTTAAGCCTCCCTGTTTTCTAGAGAGTGTTTTGTTGTCTTTGGATCTTAAAATGTATAATCTGGTGATTATTTCCAGGTATGTCAGTAGTCTGGTGTATGTGGAGAGAAACAGCTTGCTGATATCAGGAGGCGGGGTAGGTACTGCTGAGGTGTTTGTCTTGATTGTTTACTTAGAAATCTGCAAGATGTAGAATTAGGACAGCTTAATTACATGTTATATCTACAATCTTATGCAATAAATTGAAGATTTAAAAAAATCAATACATAAGAAATAAAAGATGAGTTGGAGTTGTAATTCTGATGTTCATTCATGTATGTAATACCTTGTATTGTGGTGATAGCTCCCCTAGTATCGTCCTCAGGTGTTTTATGATAAAAGATGTCCAAACAAGGGGATTGGAGACACTTTAGGATGAATATTTATCTTATCTAGTTGGAAGCATTCTCAAGTAATGATGACTTAAAAAAAATACCAACAGAAGCTTAGGGCCGAGTGGGGACCAAAAAAATGGTAATCTATAAGAAATAGTTGAGATTCCTACTCTATAACCATATATCTGCTTGGTTACCATGTAGATTAAAATCAAATTCTGCCAAGATCAACCCTTGGGTCAGGCCCCACACCTTGGGACTTATTCCTTTGGTCATAATACAGAAACAGTTGAGATTCCCAACCACTAACAATACTTGCTGGGAATGAGGAGATGATTGCACATATGCTACCAGGATAAGCAACAGGGTCCGGCCCTGCCCCAAGGGATGAAGATCATTTGTCATATCATGGAAAAGGTTAAAATCCTCACCTAATAGCCACTGATAGAACTGCTGTGCATGAAAAGACAAACATGAATATGCTATCAGGAATGTTTTTTGGTCTTGCCCCACCCAAAGGGACTTGGGTTGTAATTTGGAAACAGTTGTAATCTCCACCCTATCACTATATATATGCAAATGTTTGGCTTCAAGAGATGAATACACTCGAGCTACCATCATTGCCATCAGCGTCATGCCAGCCCCTGGGGACTCTATCCTTGGGACATAGCTTTAAACAGTTAATATCACGACCCTTCAATCATATATGTGCTTAATCATTAGCAAAATTAGTTATACTGAGTGTTACAGCCCGACCGAGTTTTTTGTTTAAAAAAAGAAAAGTTCAGGACCACTTTGGAAGTAAAATTCTCATGGACAGTAACTGGGAGTTAGGTTTACCTATATGAGTCCCTATTCACTTCCTTTAATATTTGGATTGTATTAAATTAACTCAATCTATAACTCATAAAAAGCTATTAGTCATAAGAAGAAAAGATTATAAAAAATAATTTTATAGTAATTCACATATTTGTTAAATTTTGATAAACAGCAAAGGATTTAATTATTTTACATGAATTACATTCAGCCACAGAAACCTGTTCTCTCATGTGATATCAATGTTGAGGTTATTGTAGTATCGCGACTAGAGCGGGATTGGAACCCTAGACATCAGGTTGTTATAGTATCGCGTCTACAGCGGGATTGGAACCCTAGACATCAGGTTGTTGTAGTATCGCGACTAGAGTGGGATTGGAACCCTATACATCAGGTTGTTGTAGTATCGCGACTAGAGTGGGATTGGAACCCTATACATCAGGTTGTTGTAGTATCGCGACTAGAGTAGGATTGGAACCCTAGACATCAGGTTGTTGTAGTATCGCGACTAGGGTAGGCTTGGAACCCTAGACATCAGGTTGTTATAGTATCGCAACCAGAGCGGGATTGGAACCCTATACATCAGGTTGTTGTAGTATCACGACTAGAGCGGGTTTGGAACCCTAGACATCAGGTTGTTGTAGTATCGCGACTAGAGTAGGATTGGAACCCTAGACATCAGGTTGTTGTAGTATCGCGACTAGAGTGGGATTGGAACCCTAGACATCAGGTTGTTATAGTATCGCATCTAGAGCGGGATTGGAACCCTATACATCAGGTTGTTATAGTATCACGACTAGAGTGGGATTGGAACCCTAGACATCAGGTTGTTGTAGTATCGCGACTAGAGTTGGATTGGAACCCTAGACATCAGGTTGTTATAGTATCGCGACTAGAGCGGGATTGGAGCCCTAGACATCAGGTTGTTAAGTATCGCGACTAGAGTGGGATTGGAACCCTATACATCAGGTTGTTGTAGTATCGCGACTAGAGTGGGATTGGAACCCTAGACATCAGGTTGTTGTAGTATCGCGACTAGGGTAGGGTTGGAACCCTAGACATCAGGTTGTTATAGTATCGCAACCAGAGCGGGATTGGAACCCTATACATCAGGTTGTTATAGTATCACGACTAGAGTGGGATTGGAACCCTAGACATCAGGTTGTTATAGTATCGCAACCAGAGCGGGATTGGAACCCTATACATCAGGTTGTTGTAGTATCGCGACTAGAGTGGGATTGGAACCCTAGACATCAGGTTGTTGTAGTATCACGACTAGAGCGGGTTTGGAACCCTAGACATCAGGTTGTTGTAGTATCGCGTCTAGGGTAGGATTGGAACCCTAGACATCAGGTTGTTATAGTATCGCAACTAGAGCGGGATTGGAACCCTATACATCAGGTTGTTATAGTATCTCGACTAGAGCGGGATTGGAACCCTAGACATCAGGTTGTTATAGTATCGCGACTAGGGTAGGATTGGAACCCTAGACATCAGGTTGTTATAGTATCGCGACTAAAGCGGGATTGGAACCCTATACATCAGGTTGTTGTAGTATCGCCATTAGGGTAGGATTGGAACCCTATACATCAGGTTGTTGTAGTATCGCGACTAGGGTAGGATTTGAACCCTAGACATCAGGTTGTTATAGTATCGCTCTGAACCAACTGAACTGTTGACCAGACAGAAGTGTCTAGGCCCAACTGTGCTACAGTTATATCCTTATTGAAATTAAGGGGAGGTTACTGTGTTTACAAAAACAAACATACTGCAGTGGGACATGTATCCTTAATATCAGTAATAATGATCATGAGACCAACAATATTTCTTCAGACATTAGGAACTGACCAAGACCTTACTACAAGATTGTGCTATATTCTTTCAGAGCGTTTCAACATTGTCAAATAAGACTGTTCATGTATTGTTTACAAAATATTCAAACAACAAAAAGTTTCATTTGACTCTTCTTGCAGCACAGTTAGTGTGACAATGAAAACAAGCTCAAACAAGTTTGGTTAATTAATATGCCCAAGTTAAAGATCGAGGCGATAAACTGCTATTTAACCGAAATTGACTCTGAAAATGCAGCAATAGAGTTATATAGCAATGTGTATTATTTTCACAATTGATCCTTCTCAGCAAGTAAATGCAATATGTCAGCGACTGATTTATTCTGTAATTATACACAAGCTTGATTTTGAATATGTCGGATTCAGTGCTTGACCATTGTGATGTAGATTTGTATTTACCTGTTAATTACCAGATGGTACAGATGAGACAGGTGAGTTACCGTGATGTTAATAGTCTTCTGTGCCTCTTCTAAACTTAATTATTATCATGTAAATGTATTTTATAATTTAATACAACGGTCAAATGATGGCCAATTCTAGGAAACATTGATCCAGAGAGGCGTGTGTTAGTGAAGCACAGATGATATATCAGCCTGTGTGTACGGGTTAATGTGGTTAGCAATACGAGACTGCGGTAATAAAATCTAACTATTGTTCAACGTACCTCATGTTCGCGAAAAATACCTGGAAATATTTCAAACTAATTGATCGGTGTAAATCAATTAGGTGTACAATGGGAAGCTTTTCAGTGGCGGGCTTTCTGTGAATCGTAGGCCTTAACAGATTGTCTTTATCTCATCAATCTGACGTACATTGTCAGTCTACCTGTATACTCCCCGTCCAGGTAAGTTTCAGGAGAATGTAATTAAAGCTCTACATTTAACTCACAATCCGAATTATTTACCATAATCACTCAGTCCTGTTGCTGTCAGAATATATTGTGAACAAATTATGAAGTGAAAATCAATACAATATAAATGGTGTTTTTATTTCTATCATCCAACCACTGGTAAAAGCTGTCACCACAATTGTTTGTGTGCTCTTTGTTGGTCATTTTAGTGTATTCATGCTAATTACAAGCTGTCCGATTACGTGATAGAGCGGGATCAATATGTCAACAGATTGACAAATTACGCAGAGAAAGAAACATGATGCAGCACTTTATTATTGATCTTATTTTTAAAATTGTACTTAAAAATATTCAATTTTTTCCGTTTAGATACAATGTTTTTTAACATTGCATTCTTTTTATCATGTAAAATAAGAAAATGTATGTTGAGAGTATTTACAGCTTTATGTCATGTAAATGTAAATTCTGAGAATTGTTTTCTTACAGAGTTGATTTAAAGAAAAAGTTTTGAAGTGATGTATTTCCTTTAATTAATGTTAAAAGAAATAGAAATTCCTTTTATTTTATGGAATGCATTGTAAGTTGGAATAAGTGAAAGCAATAATGTAAGAACAAATAGTGGTTGGTCAGTCCCGTTACATATTGCCATAATATTACAAGTCCTAAGAATAGGAGCAGTTTAACTAATAGTACATTCTCATGATATATAATCAAGTCTCATTAATGCGGCCATCAATATTCCAGGTGTCCTGACAATGGTTTAGGGGAATCACTGACCTTTATAGAGATATCTTAGCGTCCAGCCACTTAAGCTTGGAACACTCGATTATCAAAGCTGTGCTGTACATACCCCATGATTTAACTCTGATATCGGATATTTTGTTGTTTTCTCCAGGAAGGGGAGATAATTGTATGGACCTTGAGTGGAGAGAGACTTGCTGGGGCAGTTTGTGTTGATGAAAGTCAGAGGTCATCTCAAGATCATGGAGACTTTGGGGTGAAGAAGCTGTCCTACGATCCAGACACTGGTGTACTGGCAGCCGTTTGTTATGGGTGAGATAGGTTTTAAACGGAATGTGGTTGTGTTTAATGTAGAACAGGTAGGCAGATTTTAACGGACGACACAAAGCTATTTGTTGTTGGTATGTTTAAAATTGAATAAGATTGTGTGTAATATATAGTTAAGTAAAGAAAATTTTAATAGATAACACAAATTTTCTCCCATGGGTGACGCAAATGGGGGGGGGGGGGGGGGGGGGGGGGGACGGCTAGGGTTGAGGAATTATGTATTATAAACTTGTCATATCACAAGATTATACATGTACTAAATGTGTTTTCAGATTTTTGATTTAGCTTATCAGAGTTAGATATATATATCAGACAAGGAAGTAATTCCGACAGAAAATAGAAAATATGAAGTTGCCAAATTTTTGGAGCAATCCGAAAAACTAAATTGCTCAGAAAAATTGGACAACTTTATATTGTCTACATGCACTGTTGGGATTACTTCCGTGCCCCATATACCAACCCTAAGTCATTAGTTATGTGTTATATAGTAGTGTTTGTTAGGATCCAGTGTTATATGGGAACTTTACCATACCATTGGTATTACTTTTTTGACCCATTCATAATAATCAGTCTTTGCAACAATGTAAACAGACGTTCAAAATTGGATATGGCATGGCACTGTTTTATGATATTGCATTTTTCAAAGTTAACATGAACGTTTTTACCTATAAATCGTAAACAGAGAACTCTTTCAATGTTTATCCAGTACATAAGTGTTTATCTGATGCTTTTAGAATGATGTTTTTTGGGAAAAGTACTTAATGGAGAGTTGGTTGAGGTTGGATCAAAGACTTCAGAATATGTACATGATCATAAAATTTGTCTCAGTATTGGTTTTCTGTTCTTGTAGATCCAACATTGTGTATGTGTTCAGGCTAGAGAATTCCGAGTTAGGGACTTCACTGAAGCAGTCTGTTTCCATGACAACTGATGTGGAACCCTGGGATATCTGTTTTGACTGTGATCATCACTTTTGGGTTCTACAACCCAAGGAAGGGGACTGTGCCAGGGTGTATCAATGGAACAACGAGGCATTTATGGTAGGGAGAGTTGTATGGTATATGGTAGGGAGAGTTATATGTGAATTTGAAGAAATGTGTTTTAATGAAAACTGAAAAATAAGCAGTGTGGGATACCGTGTCAATATTCTGTATGATAGATGTATGTTAGGACTCCAAACTGAAGTCAACTCAATGTCAGCACACACATAAGTCTTTTTAATTCAAAATGACAACACTGAAAACTATTGTATAATAAACCAATGTATTTTCAGATGAGGATCCTAACCACGGAGGAGAAAAGATGTAGGGCCAGTTTATTGCTGGAGGCCATCAACTCTAGCTGGGAATTCTTTGAAGGTAATACTACACTGACGTAATATATTCTCTGTTTACTAGCTTCTCTTCAAAGCTTTCTTATGTTAAAAAGCTTACATTTGTTCCCTACAATGTAAACATGGCCTACAGTGTAATACTCATCCTCGATACTCCAGTGGTTATGCTGAGTTTTGCTCTCTGCAACCCTGGAAAATGTCAACACAAAGCCAAAGACTCGGTGTGCACCACCCTGTTGATGAGACAAGAAGACTAGCTTGATCCTTTGAAGTACATCAAAAGATTCTGTGGGTCGCGTAATGGTCACATTGACTGGCTTTGAAGTCGGGTGTCGCTCCTCAGTAATTGTCAAAGGACAGGTATCACCTTAGAGATCTGTCAGATATTTTTTACTTTGGACTAATCAAATAGCTAGCCATGCGCCTTCATTTGCTATGACATATTCCAGGAGTGCAGAGAGCGTAAGTGAGCGTAATCCCTGGGGTATCCAACATGTGTAATACTTTAACCATACATTGTTAACCCTTTCACCCCTCGGTAACTTTAATAGACTCTACCATACATTGATCTGGATGAGTCCATTATGGTCTACAGTGGTGAAAGGGTTAAACTATATAGATATAAAAAGTTCTACTCTGTCACACGATGTACATTGCCATACTATCTAAAAACATGTCTTCTTTGTTATGCAATTGATAACCATGTGTACATCATTTTAAACATATCCTACACTGTTGTTGTTCTATATATATAAACATATGATAATGTCTGGTACTGTAGGTCGAGTGGTAATGTATATGTCTATTGACACTAAGTGTATCAATTTACGATTTATTGACACAGAATCCGTTGGAATGTACACCCACCTACCCGAGGGTTTGAGAAAGGTCAAGATTGACAATATGAAAGACTACCTGGAGAAAAAGCAAGAACGCGTCAGTGGGACCAAGCGAAAAATTGACCAATCAGAATCTACTGAAACTGCGGAAATAACTCAGAAAGACAGCTGATACATTTGCTGGAAAGCAGAAGTTAAAAAAAAAGAAATAATTATAGGTGAAAACTTTTGTCTTTGGTAATCACATTTGAAACCAAACCATGTGCTTGTATGAATCATATTATCAATAAAGAGTATGATAGTCCAGCTCAGAGGTGAAGATGATGCTGGAGTAAATTGTTTAACAATATTGACCAGAACATGTTTACTAGACATTATGTGTCATTACACCTGTGACATAATTACAGTAATACAGGTAAAACTAACATCAACTACAGCTGTTATCCAAGAAAATCATCATATTGTGTTACATGTACAAGTGCAAAAAGGCACACAATGCTGTCATGACCTTCAGCAGTCTATATCATCAATAATTATAATTACTAGTTTTCTTGTTAGATGTCCAGTGGGGTAAAGAACTGTAACTACAGGTTGTACATTCAAATTGTAAAAATTGACAAAACTGACTCAAAAGCCTAGCTGATTGTCACGCTATAGAAATATGGGTCACATTGGAACTGTGTTAATTTTATGTTGATCTTCAAGGCTTACTTTTTGGATGTGAAACTCTAAAACAGATTTCATGTTTTAGTTTCGTGCCATGGTTATAGAAATTTCAATTCTTTGTAGACATGCTTTATGTTATCCACATGGTGTAAATTAACCCTTTCACCACTGTAGACCATAATGGACTTATCCAGATCAATGCATAGTAGAGTTTATCAAAGTTACATAGGGGTGAAAGGGTTAACAGGTTCCAAAGCTCATGATTAAAAAGCTACAGGTGCACACAATTCGTTATCTACATAAACAAAATGTAATAAATACTATATGTAAACCAAAACGACAACTCTTTTCTTTTCTTTTTAAGGTTTACATAAGTTTAATACGACTAAAGAATAATCATGTTACGTTTGTAAGAGGTTCGGTCCAACCTTGTATGCTGGAAAGGAAAGTAAAAGAGAGAAAATGAGTGTCAATACACAAAAACAAAACCAGAATTCAAATTCTATAAGGAAATCCAGAATAAACAAATATAACAGAAATAAGTTGTCGTCAGTTCAAAGGATGATTATATCATGACAATCATATTATTATTTATAGTCTTATATTAACAGACGATGAAATAGCAAGTCAACTGGATCATTGATAGGTTCATAAAAAGTTAACATGTTGCTATTGAGGAAAGAAAAGTTAATCATAATAAAGTTGAGGTAATTACATTTCTTACAGTTCGGTAGTGAGGTGACCATATTTGCCATACTGTAGTTATATGTCATAGTGCATACTTCTAAACTCACAAGAAGAAGACGAGGAACACGCCCTGAGGAACACACCCTGAGGACACACCCTGAGGAACACGCCCTGAGGAACACGCCCTGCACTCGTATGAAGGGAGACCAATATGGTGACATTGGAATTTAATGAAATAGAGACTAATGACTCCAAAGACTGACAAAAAATTATTGCAATGTCCTAAAATCAATTCAAACAGTGATAAGTTGTAATCCTACAATCATAGGAGCAACTACCTAACAATATGATAGAAGATGTAACAGTGGTGTTGCAAAATAAACGGCAATATATAGATAAAGAGAGTAATTATATCAAATTATCACTAGAAATGAAAAGAAATGAAGCATATGTTTTCAAAATTGTTTGTAGATGTAGGAAGCTAAACTAAGTAAACATTTAACTGAACCATACGTCAAATTTGTCAATTTAGGACACATCAGTGGTACTAAAGGTCAAAAGGATGAATACTCCATGGCTATAGTGTTCTAAACACGTGTATAGAACAGCAAAAGGATGACAACTCCATGGCTAATGTGTTCTAAACACGTGTATAGAACAGCAAAATGATGCAAATTCCATGGCTAATGTGTTCAAAAACACGTGTATAGAACAGCAAAAGGATGCAAATTCCATGGCTAATGTGTTCTAAACACGTGTATAGAACAGCAAAAGGATGCAAACTCCATGGCTAATGTGTTCTAAACACGTGGATAGAACATCAAAAGGATGAATACTCCTCCATGGCTAATGTGTTCTACACACGTGTATAGAACAGCAAAAGGATGAATACTCCTACATGGCTAATGTGTTCCAAAACACGTGTATAGAACAGCAAAAGGATGCAGACTTCATGGCTAATGTGTTCTAAACACGTGTATAGAAGAGCAAAAGGATGAATACTCCTCCATGGCTAATGTGTTCCAAAACAGGTGTATAGAACAGCAAAAGAATGCAAACTCCATGGCTAATGTGTTCTAAACACGTGGATAGAACATCAAAAGGATGAATACTCCTCCATGGCTAATGTGTTCTAACCACGTGTATAGAACAGCAAAAGGATGACAACTTCATGGCTAATGTGTTCCAAAACACGTGTATAGAACAGCAAAAGGATGCAGACTCCATGGCTAATGTGTTCTAAACACGTGTATAGAGCAGTAAAAGGATGAATACTCCTCCATGGCTAATGTGTTCCAAAACAGGTGTATAGAACAGCAAAAGGATGAATACTCCTCCATGGCTAATTTGTTCTAAACAAGTGTATAGAACAGCAAAAGGATGAATACTCCTCCATGACTAATGTGTTCCAAAACAGGTGTATAGAACAGCAAAAGAATGCAAACTCCATGGCTAATGTGTTCTAAACACGTGGATAGAACATCAAAAGGATGAATACTCCTCCATGGCTAATGTGTTCTAACCACGTGTATAGAACAGCAAAAGGATGACAACTTCATGGCTAATGTGTTCCAAAACACGTGTATAGAACAGCAAAAGGATGCAGACTTCATGGCTAATGTGTTCTAAACACGTGTATAGAAGAGCAAAAGGATGAATACTCCTCCATGGCTAATGTGTGCTAAACACGTGTATAGAACAGCAAAAGGATGAATACTCCTCCATGACTAATGTGTTCCAAAACAGGTGTATAGAACAGCAAAAGGATGAATACTCCTCCATGACTAATGTGTTCCAAAACAGGTGTATAGAACAGCAAAAGGATGAATACTCCTCCATGGCTAATGTGTTCCAAAACACGTGTATAGAACAGCAAAAGGATGCAGACTTCATGGCTAATGTGTTCTAAACACGTGTATAGAACAGCAAAAGGATGCAAACTCCATGGCTAATGTGTTCTAAACACGTGTATAGAACAGCAAAAGGATTTATACTCCTCCATGGCTAATGTGTTCCGAAACACGTGTATAGAACAGCAAAAGGATGCAAACTTCATGGCTAATGTGTTCTAAACACGTGTATAGAGCAGCAAAAGAATGCAAACTCCATGGCTAATGTGTTCTAAACACGTGTATAGAGCAGCAAAAGGATGCAAACTCCATGGCTAATGTGTTCCAAAACACGTGTATAGATAGGTCAGAAAACTGTGTGTTTAAACCCCTTTTAACGTTACAAATTTTGGCTTCTCAGTCCTGAGAGGACATTGTTATAAAAGAAATGGAATTATTTTGTTGTTGGTATAATAAAACAGTTTTTTTTATAGGTATTTCGGGAAATAGCACTTTTATTGTCCTCCCCTGACATGAACTATTTCACACGGCTTCACCTCGGTGGACTGATAGTCCACCAGCAGAGTACGGTCAACCTTTGGAACAGGTTGTCCACCAGCAGAGACAACTACCTTGTTGCATAAAGTAATCGCTAGAATTACCAAGAAATGAAGTATTTATATATCTCAAAAATATTTATCATGGAAAAAGTGTCTGAAGGTATAAACCAAAGCCCAAATACACAACATAAAGACACTATCGATACGGATAGACAGAAAGGTAATGAAGAAACACCAAATCAAAAAGTAACCCACTATAAACCCGCACAAAAAAGCTGAATCCAAGCATTTCTATCACAACATGCGGGCCACCAAACACTTTCCTATTCCATATAAAAGTTCTAGAAACTTGTTTAAGACCCTTAATAATTATGTTCTCAGCAAAAAGGTAAGGGTCATATTTTAAGCAAGAAGACAATTTATAAAGAAAATAGAAAGAATTTCCCGGAATGAAATGACCGCTGTCTGTTTTAAAAATTATTGTTTTCTCGATGATGTGCACGTGCATCTGGAGCACGACATTCAGTCAGCATGGTCATCAAGAAATATTGGTTAACGACGTGAACATCTCTAATTTAGCAGTTGTTGAATTTGTTATTAAATTTATACCATATTTAATAAAAATGCCACAAACGGACAGCACTTGTGCGTACAGCAGGCCGGTGGTACCATAAGAATGTTTTAAACTGGCATTACTCAGCGAAATGAGGCCCCAAGGTTCAACGTCAGTCAAAGTGTAATTGGTAGATTGTGGCAACGCTTTCAGACAAGTGGTTCTGTCTGCCAGACACACAGCGATGGTAGGCCAAGATGTACGACAGCCAGTCAGAACCGCACAATTATTCTACAGGCCAAGAGGAATAGGTTATCTTCTGCTGCAGAGCGATATACCTACTTGAGAAATAGTGCGGATTTTAACTCAAACCTTCCAAAATGTATTACATGAAGCAAATCCTCATACTTGTTTTTGCAGAAACCATGTTAACATTTAGGCAAGGGTTTTATTGTATAAACCTGTTGAAATGTCCATACAAAATTCATACCTATGTCATTTAAAATTATTTTCACAGAATGTATCCATTTAAGATTATACCCCTCTTCATGGATTTTTAGCAATATTCTATACATATAGCTGGCTATTTTATTAATGTTGGTTATTAATTTATGCCAAAACAAAATCATACTCACTTTAATTTCTATATCTAGAGGAAATCCTCCCATTTCTCCATATTAAGTATTCTTTTTAAAAACTGCAGATGGATTGTCTCCAAGATATTGATACTTTCATAGCCCCATATCTCATCAGTATATAATAATATTGGATTAACTAAAGTATCAAATAATTTCAATTGTAGATCAATAGGCAACCTAATATTTCTTATCTTTCTATATAAAGCAAACAATGCTATTTGTGCTTGCTGAACAATTATATTTTTAGCTTTAACCGTAGTTCCCGGTATAATCCGGTATAATTTATAATTATACTGAGGTATGGATATGAATCTACGATTTCAATTTCACTATCAAATAAGGTAAAAGTAAAATTTAGACATATTTTCCTTTTTTGAAAGGTAACAATTTTACTTTTTTGAACATTAGTTTTAAACCTCCACATTTTACAATAATCACCAAATACATTTAGGACTTTTTGTAGACCTTCCGCAGATTCAGATAATATAACTGTGTCATCTGCATATAAAAGGATAAATAACTTTATGTATGTACCAATGAAATTCTGGCAGTGGTCACCAATATCTTTAAGCCAATCCACATCATTTTGTATAAAGTAATCTTCCAAATCATTCAAGTAAATAGAAAATAAGAAAGGGGATACATTTTCCCCTTGCCTAACTCCGATATTACACATGAAAAAATCTGTTTGTTCCTTTCCATTCTTTACACACGATCTGGTATTATTGTAGAAATTAAAATTTATACAAAACAATAAAGACAGAAAGTATAGTTGAAATATTGTTTATTTACTCATAATTGTTTACTACATAATTATAACAATTTGGCATTCTTGGGGCTACTCTGTATGACTGCTATTGGCAGCTGATATATGCTATCTGCCAGTGTAGTTAATATTGGTGTATCATAATTGGAGCCTGTAGATAATGGCATAATGTCCTGTTAGTCTACAGGTCCAAGGCTGTAATTGGGGGGAGCCCGGCAAAGACAGCCTAGTCTGCATGGTCACATGGTACAGATATATATTAACTACTGGCAGATAATACAGGTACTAAATGTTGTAATAATATTAGTGTATCCTACTGGAGCTTGTAGATAAGCATCTGTTAGTCTACAAGTCCAGGGCTGTAATTGGGGGGAGCCCCGGCAAAGACAGCCTATAGCCTGCGGGCGTTCACAGGATACAGCAATATATTACATAAAATGACAGATGAAATGATATCATAATTTAATAAGAGTAATTAATATTAGTGTATCCTTAATGGAGCCTGTAGATAATCATCTGTTAGTCTACAGGTCCAAGGTTGTAATTAGGGGGAGCCCGGTAAAAACAACCTATAGTCTGATCACTGGATACAGAGAAATACTAATTTGTCTGAATTGGGGGTAAAATTCATTTTGTTGAATTTATTGGCCGTCTTGATTAATTTATTGGCCGTCTTGATAAATTTATTGGCCTACTATTTATCTAGTTCTTATCAGTCATACAGGTAACCCATTGTCAATGAAGTAATGCTAGTTATATGGCATTATATAATATATATAACCAACATGCATAACAATGCGACCTACCATATGCATATGGTAGGTGTTTTAAACACAACTATATATATAGTATTGTTAGATAACCTTACAATGAAATTATCTGGGCTAATCACCATGAAACAATCAGGTGCTGGACTATAATGCCCAGCTGTCTGCTTCACATGTACACTTCAACCCTTAGATCTATGATAACTGGTTAAACCAACCAAATTAACATAAAGTACCAAACATCACAGTTGTCCTTAATCACTACAATTACGGAATGATCACCTCTTTAATATTGAAAGACATGCACACATATCAGTTAAGTAAGATTGCTTGTATCAGGGAGGTGGGTGGGTTGACTTAATTAGTCCAGTGATAAAATCTCTGCNCCCCTACCCACCCCCATATAACATGTATCATGGTATCAATTACAAACAGACTGTACATTATTAACATATAATGTTCTAACTAATAAGTACCTACATGTCAAGTACTATTCTCTCTTTACCTTGTATCTAATAAAATTACAAAACAAGGCATCTAACTTATGCAGCTGTTTGAGCTCACAGGTAAAACTTGCTTTGTATAAACTCGAATTTAATAATTAAATTCATATAATGACATTAATTTTTTTACCTTTAATATTGCTTTTTAGCAACTTTTTCCATATTCCAATTCTCCACACAGTATCAAAAGCCTATTTAAAATCAATGAAAGCACAGTATAGTTTCTTTTTAGATGAAAAATATAGTTCAATTAACGATTGTATTACAAAAATATTTTCACATGTTGAGTATCCTTTTCGAAACCCCGCTTGGTTCCCATGTATAAGATTTATTTCATTAGATGGTTGGTTCAACCTTTCATTTAATATCGATGTGAAGAGTTTACCGAGACAAGAGATCAGAGTCATTCCCCTATAATTATCGAGATCATTTACATCCTTATTTTTATAAATCGGTTTAAGGAGGCTCCACCCTTTCGCAATTAACCATCAGAATTCAATGAAAGATTCACATAATGTTTATGTCACTATGTAGAGATGATTTTATGAAAATCTAAGCATTCCGATAAACTGGAGATTTTTTTGTAAAAAATACCGAAAATATGATTCTTTGTCATATTTAACACTTTCTCATTTTTTGAGTGTATGGCATTGTTCAAAACTATTACAACAATAAAATAATGAAAAGAAACATTGCTAATCAACCCTACAAATATTTTATTTATCATAAAATATCTAAAACATGTTACACAAATTATTTTCTATTGAAATTGTATGGATAAAAGTAGTTATAAACAAGCTTAAAGCAAACAGGACACATAGTTTCATCCATTATTTTCCCTTCTTATAATTCCTGGTATTTAAGGTAACACATTTTCATCGTTTTTCTACCATCTTATAGTTATGCTTCGCGTTGTTAAATTCTCGCCATTTCCGCGCGAATTCTTTTGAAAACCATGTCTTATTTTTATCAATGTACTTCATGTTTATCTGTTTTTTCGTACCAAACACTGATTTACATGTATACCCAAATATGTTCTCAATTTCACTTACAACTTCATCCAGATCTCCTTTATCAGTTATGTTATCTGGGTTTGGCTGTAACCTACGTAGTTGATCTTTATCATTTTCTTGAATGAACTTTACAAAATTTTCTTTCATATTAGATTTCCATTTAACACCCTGTTCCTGCATATTTTCATAATGCCTTGTCTGTTTTAAATTGTTTTGTGAGTTATAACCACATTCGAATTCAAGACGGCAGTGTACAGCAGGCAATACAGGGTCAAAATCACATACTTGGAATTCTTTTCTAATATTCAATAAATCCGCAGATAGAATCAGATAATCAATTAAACTAGTATCACGACAGGTTGTTTTACTAATATATTTATCCTTTCCGATCCTCCAATCAGCGATGTACAAATTCATTCTTTTACATAGATCAATTAATTCATACCCAAGTTATTTGGCTTGGACTCGTCCTCACTAAATCGATCTACCGGTACCTGATACATGTATAGTTTTTCATAATCATACAAGTAAGCATACAGTTCATCACTTTCACTAATGTTAAGGTTTTCGATCAAACCATGTTCTTGGACAATATAGTCTGGGAGTGTTTTAGTTTTGGCGTTAAAATCCCCCAGTAGTGCAATGCGAGTATTTCTTTCCGACATAAGTATCAATTCATTCTCAATTTCAGTAAACGCATCATTATTTACATATTTTGAATTTTCAGGAGGTAAGTATTCCGTCTTTGCGTATTGCAGAGTTATCTTCTCTTGGGAGCAGGGATTGATTGTTACGTCACTTGTTTGTGAGAGAAAAGTCATCAATTTTTGAAGAAACGACGTAATTTCCTCACATAGACCAATGCCGCAACAATAAATCCTTGCTCCAAAGAGAAGATAACTCTGCAATACGCAAAGACGGAATACACATCCAAAAGTAATATCTTGGTCAACACTTAGAACTTTTTTTGACAACTGCGTCATCAGCGTCCAGTTCCCTTTACTGACGAGTCTTAATTTTGTGTAGATTTTAACGCTGGAAGGATACGCGTGTGGAGAGAGAAAAATAAACGATTTCGTGATTGGTGTGTTACATGTAAAGGACAGTCAGTGCTTGTTCAGGAATGGTGGCGGGAGGTATTTACTGACGGTATGGCGGGCCTGAACGTCATACAAAATGGAACGTTGACTTATTAGCAATACAGAGATGAGACCAACCATCCTATTGTTCGTCTATGTGCTGGTACAATTGGCCCAAACGTCATCCTGATAAATGATAATGCACGTCCCCATCGCGCAAGGATAGTGCAGCACTGCTGGATTGGCCTGTTGCATATCCTGACTTGAATCCCATAAAAAACATCTGGAATGTTCTTCAAAGACAAGTATCATTCCTTCAGCAATTCAAGAACTTGAAACTGCTCTTTTCGTAGAATGGCCTACAAAATACACTGTAGCCATTCGTAGTAGAGTTATTCGCAGCTTCAGTAGACGATGCAGAGCTGAAGTTAAGGCCAGATGTGGATATAAATAGTACAGACATGCTTTTTTTTTTATGAAATTGAATTTTCGAAGCAAATATGATTTCACTTTGAAATTGGGGGTAGAACATGTTGCTATTTATTATTTCGTTGCATATTAAATTAATTAAAAAAGTTGCACTGGAAATAATTCAAATATATGCTGATACTAATGAAATTACAAACTGATTAGTTTCAGACAATTTCAATCCTTTTTTTAAAAACAATTTTGGTGAAATATGTGACCCTTATTTTGCTGATTTTATACACACATTATCTTGCCTACGATAGTCTAAGTATGCGATGTTCACTGTTCACAGAGAACATATAGCAAGAGGAGACAAAGAAGGGGATTGATTTTACTTTGTAATAGGTTCACGAGAGTAGGCGATACCAATGAAGTGTGGAGTCTAGTGTAAATAGACAAAAATATATACCTCAGTGTCAAAACGACCAAACATCGGAACCCTAGGTCGTTACAACAAGACACCTACAGAAACTGAGGAGACGTCCATTCGAAAAATGACTAGATTTGTCATTATATTACACGTGATCTCATTATACACAAACAAACAGGTGTTTCAATGGTATTTTTAAATGAGACGTGTATTTGGATATTATTTATTAAAAAAAAAATATTAATCGATTTGATCAAATTTGAAAAAAATATTGAAGAGTTATGCTACAATAACATATATAAACTAAAATATATCTCTTTATCAGCGGTCACTTTGTCTTCTTTGTCAAAGTATGTTAAGTGTTGTCCCGATAACTCCTTGTTAGTGTAAACGTTTGCATTATTTAAACTTTTAATGACTTTAATGAAACATTAACTTTTTATCTATTAATCAAGTTCTGTGTTTAGAAAACAGTAAGGAAATGTTTCGTAATTAGCAAAAGAAAAAGAAAAAAAAACAACATCAAGGGCATTTCATGTTTAGCATTTAATGTTACTCACCTAATATCTACGACAGTATTGTCTGGCTTAAGATTAATAATACAGGTACCTGTAACTCCGGAGAACACACATTTATTGCATTTTGTTATATCCCTCCTGAGGGAAGTGTTTTTTATGATCACTGTAATGAAGATTTATTCCAAATTTTAGAAGATTCCGTTGGTAGATATAAAAGCATGGGTGATGTATATGTTATCGGTGATATGAATGCACGCACTGGAAGCAGGCATGATTATATAGAATTAGATACATTACATGATAGTTTAGTACATAATTTAGAAAATGTGGTTAATTATAATGTTGAAACTGTCAGCACTGAGCGTAAGAATATGGATAAGGGGGTAAACACTTTTGGCCGTAAGCTTATTGACTTGTGCAAGTCATCAGGTCTGCGTATAGTTAATGGGCGGCACCCAGATGACGATACTGGTACATATACATTTTTTAATAATAATGGTAAAAGTACGATTGATTACTTGTTGGTTGTAAATGCGACAATAGACAATATACTTAAGTTTGATTCTGGTAAATTTAACATGTTTTCTGATCACTGTCCAGTTGCGTTTCATATATGTATTGGCAAATTTTTAGATACTCAAATTGTAAATGAGTTGGCTGATTACAATGCCATGTACAGTAGAGGAACCTGTACGTCTGTGAAATGGAAAGGCGAGAATACTATGCTAATTTTAGATAAATTAAGTGAGAACTGTGAGTTAATTGATGAACAATTGAATGTTGATTTAAATAACCAAGATGCAGTTGATGAATGTGTGAATAATATAAGTAGAATATTAAATGATTGTACATTACCTTTTTGTGAGTGTAGAGATACCCCTCTGAGAAACTCCCGCGATCACCGCACTAAAACTGTTGTTATTGAAGATAAACCGTGGATAACTCCTCGGTGCAAAGATCTATATACTGAATACAGAAATTCGTTGATTAATTTTAACCGGGATAAATCAAATCAAAATTACAATATATTAATAACCGCCAAACGTAATTACAAAAGGTTGGTGTTTAAACTTAAAAGAGATTATAAACGATATGAAGGCGACATGCTGGTCCTTTTGAAAAGAAATGATCCAAGAAAATTTTACAGTATCTTTAATAATCGGAAGTCGAACAGAGCTATGAATACACTCACAATAGATGACTTCTATAGACACTTTAAATATCTGGCGCAAAAGGAGAATGATGGCGCTGACCAACATGTTCCTAATGTTAATATAGAGTCAGTTTATGAAGATCTTGATTCTAATATCACAACAAAAGAAATTGTTAAAGCCATTGAAAACCTGAAATCAAACAAAAGTTGTAGTGAAGACTTAATCATAAACGAAATTTTTATTCAAGGAAAGCATATTCTGGTGCCATATTTGGAACGGTTGTTTAATGCTATTTTTAGATCTGGGTTTTTCCCTGAATCTTGGTCACAAGCATGTATTGTTCCTGTTTTTAAGAAAGGCTGTATTAACGACACTAATAATTATCGTGGTATATCACTTGTAAGCTGTTTTGGTAAATTATTTACATCAATCTTGAATAATAGAATTATGACATGGGAAAAAGAAAATTGTATAATAACAGATGCTCAGTTTGGTTTTAGAAAAGGCAGTTCAACCATTGACGCCATATTTGTTTTACAAACATTAATTAACAAGAAATTGCGTAAAAAAGAGAGACTTTACTGTTGCTTTATAGATTTAAAAAAAGCATTTGATTTTGTTAATAGAGGAAAACTGTGGAGTAAATTAATACACCAAGGTATTCGTGGAAAATTTTTAAAAATATTATTATCTTTGTATGATAATGTCAAATCCTGTGTAAAATTTGAGGGTCAATTAAGTCATTGTTTCCCTAATTATACCGGTCTCTTACAAGGGGAAATATTGTCACCTGTGTTGTTTTCTTTGTATGTGAATGATTTTGAAATTAATTTTATTAATGATAATTGTCCAAGTATTGATTTACAGATGCTTAACCTTTTCCTGCTAATGTATGCTGATGATATGGTTTTTTTCGCTGATAGTCCAGCTGCATTGCAAAACATGTTAGATTCTTTACACAGTTACTCTAGAAAATGGGATCTGGAAGTCAACATTGATAAAACAAAAGTCATGGTTTTTAGAAACGGGGGAAACATAAGAAATAATGAAGTGTGGAAATATAATAATGAGAACATAGAAATTGTTGACTGTTTCAAATATTTGGGAATGTTTTTTAATTATAATGGTAAATTTTATAAAACCCAAAAGCATTTAGCGGACCAAGGAAGAAAGGCTTTATTTTCATTATCATCCTCTTTAAAGAACCATTGTTTGAATTTGGAAACCCAATGCTCTGTCTTTGATATTTATGTCAGCAGCATCTTAAGCTATGGTGCAGAAATATGGGGGTTTCACAAAGCTCCTGATATAGAGAGAGTTCATTTGAATTTCTGCAAAAAAGTCCTTAGAGTATGTAAATCTACATTCAATGATTTAGTTTATTGTGAATTGGGTAGACTACCATTAATTGTTACAAGAAAGCTAAAAGTATTCAAATATTGGTTGAAGTTGACGAAATCTGATAATTTGATATTAAAAACTTGTTATGATGAATGTGTCAACGTGAATGATCCGTGGATTTGTAACATTAAGAATGAATTAACTGCCCTAGGTCTTGGTTATATTTTTGAATCGAATCTACCATTGGTAAACACTTTTGAAATTATTGAACACAGATTGAAAGATGTTACTAAGCAAAATATGTTGGCAAAGATAGCAGCTTCATCAAAAGGTAGACTATATCAATATCTTATAGACAGTCATAGTATTCAGTTTTATCTCCGTAAACATATTGAAACAAAATACAAATATATGTTAACTAAATTTAGAACGTCGTCTCATCAACTGAATATCGAAAAGGGTAGACACAATAATATCATTCGCAGAAATAGAAACTGTAGCAAATGTGATTTGGGAGACGTCGAGGACGAATTTCATTTCATTTTTGTATGTCCTTTTTATAATGATTTGAGGTTAAAGTATATAAAGAAGTATTATTATAAGAGTCCCTCTGTTTACAAACTTGTCCAACTTTTATCTGTAAATAATGTCAAAGAGTTGTCAAATCTAGGTAAATATTTATATCTAGCCACTAAGCGGCGAAATTGATTAATTAGCTACACGTATTTATAATTTTTGTGCTTTTGTATTATGTTCTTTGTTTAGTTTGCACTTGTATGCTTATAGTCACTCTCCTATAACATATATACATGTACAATGTATCATGATTGCTTTGTACCTATAGGTCTTAAGACTTTTGGTGAATAAAGAACTTGAACCTTCAATCATGAGAAAGAGATGTTTCTGATTTGTTTCTTTTCTTCTTACCTTTGTTTGTGATATTACAATCTCATATTAACCTAGTAATTCACATGTCTGAAGATTGGGTGCATACATTGGAAGAGAGTGCGCCGGTAATACTGAAATGGCGTGTCTCGAATTATGCAGTGAGTAGTGTTTGGTAAACAGATATGTTTTAAACAAACGTTCTCTGGATATTTATCCGACTCTTTTAAAAAGTAATATTAGATTCGGTGTTATATTCTTGAGCTTCTAGACTGATACAGTTACATTTTGAGAAATAAACTGATGACTTATTGAACGTTAAATACATTGATACTGACACCTGTAGACATCTGGCAGACGCAGTGCCCTTTCGTAATGGTTCACCTCAGAGTCGTAACAGGACGTTTTGATATTGTGTTTTTTAATCATGTTACGTTATCTTTTGTTATTTACCTTGGATCATTTGTCCTATCCTACATTGAAACAAAGCACGTTTAAAGAAACCATTATTAGATAGTTATAATGCTTTCATAATATCTATCTATTAATTAGTTGAACACATGGACCTTACCTGTATCAATCCAAATGATTTACCTGTTCTTTAAAACATAGAACTGCATCTCTTAAAGTAAGAATATTTATGTAATTTTCATTTGATGCATGTATATTACTTCAATATTTTTCATTGCATGGTATCGTAAATTGTGGGTGTTTTTGCTTATAATTGCAGTTAAGTGACTCGTGACTGTTAATATGATTTTACCTGAATTTTTGACATGTTTCTGTTTTATGTATGTATAAACACATGACACTCTAATAAATATTTGTTTTGTAATACTTCAAACTCAACTTCATCTGTGATTAATTATAAAATACTACTCCAAGATAAAATTGATTTTGTCGTTTATTAAAGTAGGTGAGTTGTTCTGTTAATACTTTGTTGTTCTTAACAATTACTAACGACGATTTTGTTTTTATAGGAAATAGTGGTTATAATTAATCCTAAATATTGTTTAATTAAGGTAGGATTTAATTTAATAAAAAAAACGTCCACTCACTCACATACATTGTGATGTCATTACCGCCATCCTCCTCCTCCTCCTCTTCATCATCCTCATCATCATAATCATCATCATCATCATCATCATAATCATCATCATCATCTTTCTTCATCATCATCATCATCATCATCATCATCATCATCATCATCATCATCATCATCATCATCATCATCATCATCATCATCATCATTCAATCAATCAATCGATCGATCGATCGATCGATCGATCAATCACCCTTCATCAGTCAACAACATGGATCAGTAATTATCATCGTTCTTAATTTATCATCATATTACACAATTACAAAACATAAGATCATCATCATCACTTTCATCCTCCTTACATGATTACACATCATTATCATCATTTATCGTTCGTTATATACGATCATAATCATATTATTACACATCATCATCATCATCATCATCATCCAATCACTCGATCAATCATTCCTGATCAGCCAACGTACATCATGTATCCCTAATTATCATCAATAATTAATTCATCATCTTTATCATTATCCTCATATGTTACACATCATTATCACGGTAACTTATCCTCATCATTGTTCACTCATGAGTAACTCTTCACCAGCCGTTCATTCAGGTATGATGAATTGATTTCATATAAAAGTACATGCATCTTTTCAGTTGCATCACAACATTTAACACTTGTGTAGTTTTACATTAACACATCATCTTTCTACTCTACACCCGTCATCCATACACAATCGTCCTTACTCACACCCACCCACCCACACACTCTTACATACACAAACACAAACAAGCAAGGATTCAAAGAAATGCAACTGTAAACAAAATTACATGGATCAGAGAGAGAGAGAGAGAGAGAGAGAGAGAGAGAGAGAGGTGGGGTCGGGGGATGGACTATTAGCTATCAGAATATTATTTTTACAAAACAAGAAGTTTTCCCCATTTTTTTCATTCCTTTTCAAACTTCTCGCTTTAAATATCTTCTTTGCTATTTGCTATAAATCGTTGTATATTATGGTAGTCTTTTATTGTGTTAACCAATGCATTTATATTTAAGGAGCTATGAAAACAACGCATTTTATATATATAGTGTTTAATTATAATGAGTATCTCATTATCAATTCTACCATTCACATTTTGTGTAAGACATCCAAATAGATAAGATTCTTTATTGAAATCAAAAGGAATAATGAGTGCATCTAAATGAGTTTCAAAACTAAGAAGTTTCTGAGCCTCTTGACATTCTCATCAAATATGGCTAATAGTTTCAATCTCAGAATTGCAAAGTGTACACATAGGAGATACAACAATTCGAGTTTTAAATAGGAAATAATTTGTTGTCAGAATATGGTGATTTATTCTAAACTGAAACCACTGAAATTTTGTGTTGGTAATTATAGCAAAGGGAAGCTTAAAAATCTGATGTCTAGAAAAGTTACTAAAATCAAAGACTCTATTCCAGTATACCTCATTTTTGTTAATATTTATTTCATTTGCCAGATACAAGTTTTTACAAGCTTTCAAAACACCAGTCCAGAAGTAGTTTTTACATTTATTTTCACATAGCTTTATATGTCTATATGTTAACATATGTTTTTAAAATTGCTTGCCATTTAGATGTACATTGAAATAATCTTCTAATCCAACCTAATTTGAGTGAGTCTATACAAGTTTTGATGTTGTTCATGTTTAACCGACCACTTATGTAGTCTTGAATAACAACTTCTCTTACGTAGACACGAAGATAGTTTTAGTAAATAATCTTAATATTTGTTTAGACAAAAAAAGCATAGACGAAAACTGAACTTTATGTAATAATTAGGAATGGAAGGTTTGGACGACTTTTAGACAATATGAAACATTGCTTATAGAGATCCATCTGGGAAGTATGTTAGGTCGGTTTTACTACGAGTGTGTTCTCTTGTAGCTGGCTGTTCGCCGATCAGGACGAGTCCTCGTCAGGACACTGATAATGTTAACAGTTATCAAACTTCACAATTACTACCTCTGATAAAACATCAAACGGGACGCTTTGACAGGAACGATAAAATTATTTTCTAACAAACAATTAATTAAGTCGTTTGGGATTTTTTCCTAACCAGGTGTGCTAATTAATGATAAAAACAATATGAATTATTATGACACCTGACTAAGTGTTCGTCCGTAGATTTGAATTAAATATCTGGATTTTTTCAAGAGTGCTAGAATTACCAGGTACCGTCTAGTCAGCGTCCTTAGTCTAACATAAAACGATGCTGTCAACAGCTGATGTTGTGATATATATACGTGACATCTAGAAACTTGGTTTACTGAGAGTAAAATCCAATTAAAACATTTTTACTAGCCACTATTTAGAAAATTATGAAAACACCCCGCGTGTTGTCATTGACAAAACATCAATACCAATTATCGCGTGGTAAACAAAGACTGCATAACCATAACAGACAATGTCTCTCACCACAGTAGTTATTTGCATAGGATGTCTATTTCTATGAACTGTCTCAGGTTTCAAAAATCGACATAATTGTTCAAATAAAACGAAAAGAATTGGCGCATTTTGTGTTCTTTACAAATTAACGAAGGGACAGTGCAATATAATTAGTTCATAATGATAGGTAAATTTCCCCCTCGGACGGGTGACGATCAAAACGACACCTGTCTAGTATCCATATCCAATGATAATTGACTTACCTTGAGGACGAGAATAAGATATCAGCCGAGCCCGTAGTCCGACTCCGGTTACAAAGCCCCAAAAACAATTCTATGAACAGCTTGGCTTAATTTATTTATTAAATACCCCATTATATTTCATATTACCGAACAAACATTGAAATATCGCATTACAACATTTTTAAAGAAAACCCAATGTACCATCATGTTCGCTTTGCATGTATCGAAATAAAAATTGCGTATGGGTGGTTTTTGCTATATTTCTCTATACACATGTACTTTGAATTCACTGTTTGTGTGGGTTTTTGTATATTTTGTTTTTGTATATAATTGTTTTTGGTATTTGTTTAAATCATTATTTCCTGATTTTTGTATTTTGTTGTTTATGATTTTGTTTATATATGTTTAATAGGCTAAAGGATTGTTTTAATCCAAGGGTCCATTTTCATCGAGATGGATTGGAAAACATACTTTTATGATAGATATACTCAATTCGGTGTGTACTTTGAAATTGTACACACCGAATTGAGTATATCTATTATAAAAGTATGTTTTCCCATCCATGTCGATGAAAATGGACCCTTTTGACAAGTTTGTAATGACGTCATATGATAACGTTTTAATTCAGTATATACTAATCCTTCAAACGTTATTTGAAATTTGGACAAAATATTATAGTGCAACAATATACTGTAACTAACATGACACACCACAACGTAATGTAATTAAAATGACATAAAACAACATAATGTAACTAACGTGACACACAACAACATAATGTAATTAACATGACACACAACAACATAATGTAACTAACATGACACACAACAACATAATGTAACTAACATGACACACAACAACATAATGTAACTAACATGACACACAACAACATAATGTAACTAACATAACACACAACAACATTTTTTTTATTTTTCTATTTGTTTTATTATTCAGAATATTTTTTTTTATACAAGTACATTTGTAATAGCTGAAAATCTCACACACACTAATCTCACTTCTACTTTCACACACACAATTATCGATTGTCATTTTGATACATTTTTCCAATGTTTACATTTACATTGCATTTTATAAGGAAAGCAGAAAAGCAGAGGATGAAAAACAGACAAGGACAAAACATAGAGAGAGAGAGAGAGAGAGAGAGAGAGAGATGTCAGGCAATCAGGAGTACATATCTATATATCTATATGTATGACTAGCATATGAAAACAGGAGGGAGTAAAGAGCATGTGCTGTCAGCTGCAAATGTCAATATATGTATAGTATTAGCTAAACAAAATATTTTGATGTCTTATAGATAGGAAAAATAGATACAAAACAACTCATATACTAGTGTCCAATAATATTACATATTATAACTGTAAACAGTATTCTTAAAATAAAGTTCAGCAAATTGAAGATTCAGGAGATAATAAAGTTCAGCAAATTGAAGTTTCAGGAGATATTAATTAACTTTTGCCATTTTTTCCAATTATTTCTAAAAGTGTTATTATATTTGTCATTTTTACCTGTTGCAATATATTTTTGTGTAATATAGTTGTCCTTGATTGCTTTTTTTAGACCATTTATAGATAATTGGTTTGTAGGCATCTTGCTGAATAAATATATTGTTTCATAATCAAAATAATTGTACTGTCTATTGGTGTTCTCATTCCATCTTGATTATATAGTCCAAAGATAAAAGTATCCTTATTGTAAGCAAAAGGGATCATTAAGGCATCTAATAAAAACTCAAAATTTTGTAACATACCTGCACCTTATCACATTCCCATAGGGTATGTTCTATTGTTTCAATATCAGTTTTACATGAGTTACAATAAGGACTATCAGCTATTCCTGCCTTAAATAAGAATGAGTTTGTTGTCAAAATATGTTGATTGATTCTGTATTGAACCCACTGTAATTTTGAGTTTTTGGTTATATGAAAAGGCATTTTATATATTTTCTTCCATGTTTCATTATCAAAATTAAAAACATCATCCCATTGTTTTCTTCCAGTGGATATTGAATTATTTTTATTGAGTAAATAATAAAAATCTTGTGTTCCTTTTTTACTGCGGAAAAGTATTTCTAGATTAATTGGTATGAAAGGATAGATAGGACATGGCAAATCTTGTTTCTGTATATGTTTTCGAATAGCTGAAATAAGTCCTTGGTAATTTAGAAAGTTTGTATTTATACCAAAGACCTGTTGAAATTCCTGAAAAGAGTAAAACAATTTAGTGTCTTTATTGATTAAATCGCTAATAATAATAATTCCTTTATTGTACCAATCCCGATAAAAAATACTATGATTATCTATTTTAATTACATTATTATACCATATTGGTGTTTTGGCCAATTTATCTTTGATAAGTTTATCCATGCTTCAAAAACATCTAAAACGCACAACAACATAATGTAACTAACATGACACACAACAACACACTGTAACTAGCATGACACACAACATTCTGTAACTAACATGACACACAACAACATAATGTAACTAACATGACACACAACAACATAATGTAACTAACACAACACACAACAACATAATGTAACTAACATGACACACAACAACATAATGTAACTAACACGAAACACAACGACATAATGTAACTAACATGACACACAACGACATAATGTAGCTAACATGACACACAACATACTGTAATTAACATGACACACAACGACATAATGCAACTAACATGACACACTACAACATAATGCAACTAACATGACACACAACAACATAATGTAACTAACATGACACACAACAACATACTGTAACTAACATGACACACAACATACTGTAACTAACATGATACACAACATACTGTAACTAACACGACACACAACAACATAATGTAAATAACATGACACACAACAACATAATGTAATTAACATGACACACAACAACATGATGTAACTAACATGACACACAGCAACATACTGTAACTAACATGACACACAACATACTGTAACTAACATGACACACAACAACATAATGTAACTAACATGACACACAACAACATAATATAACTAACATGACACACAACAACATGATGTAACTAACATGACGCACAACAACATAATGTAACTAACATGACACACAACATATTGTAACTAACATGACACACAACAACATGATGTAACTAACATGACACACCACAATACCATGATTTAAATGATAGGATATGACAACAACTTTTGAAAAACTTGACACTCAAGAACAAAGTATACCTAACAGTACATACGACAACAGGATCACCGTACCACGTCCTTGACAGTATCTGTACGGTTACATCTTTACGTTTTCCAGCTATTGATCATTTTAAAGATGAATGTGTCCTGTCATTTTGTCACATTTATAGCTTAAAGTCGTAATGTAATAATGTATTGACTTGGTGATGGTAAAAAAAAACTAGAAAAATATTCCGATATATTCTTAATTGGGATTCTCACTTTTCTAAAAAAAAATCTAAGCCTTAAAGCTATACATTGTTATACACTTTAGCATAACTGTAGTTTTACCTTGCAGCATAACTTCCATTGATTAGCAGAAGATGATTTTAATTACCTGTGGGGAGTGAAACTATAACAGAATTACACTACATTTAGTTAATATACTGGATTAACTGTAATTTTAAATGAGTTTGTGTGCAAGTATAGGAAAATAAAACAGGCAACCCTCCTGTAATATAGATGATTGGTAGTAGGGACTATCTTCATGAAGCTACTTGACAATATGGTAATAATTTAATATAGCTGCGACGTCTTGTCGGCTGTCAGAGCGCTTCTTGACAGATATTTTATTTCTTCCTTTCCGGGTCATAATTAGGTAGTCAATAACCTGATTATTCTCGTCACCAGGCACTGGCGTGTGCTGCTGCTACTTTAAAGATATTTTGATAGTTTCTTTGAGTTATTTGATCTCAGGTTAATCTCCTACATTAGTTAAAGATTAATGCTTGATTTTTCACACCCTATAATAAGCCGGGCTGTAATTGGACACTGAACAATAGATCGAGTGGTTTTACATTTCCGGAAGATCGTTGACGGATATCCGATATCATCCTGGCTCGCGACCATTTTTCCTGTGTGTCCTCACTTTCTTTTATCAAGTGTCACCTTTTTTATTCATCACTTTTGTTTTTGTTCTCTCGTTTTTAATTCATTTTCTGTGTACATCGCTACCTTTGTAAGCAAAAATAATAAAGCCGTGGTTTTAGTGTTACGGGCGTCCACACACGAACCAGAATTACCTGGCTGTGAACCCGGCTCCAAAAGGGCCTAATCTACCATTAAATCCCAATAAAGATCGTTATTGCAATGTTCCGGAAGCCAACCGGGTACGGATCCCCACATGTGAATGCTACATTGCCCCGCAGTGACGTTAATGACATTTCTTGACTTGTAACGATATCTATAGATTTCAAATAAATACTGATAATAATACCATCATCGAAATTCAACATTGTTAAATATTTCTTTTACACCTTAAATCTTAATCCACTTTATATCAGTGTTATCAATCGACCGTAAGTCGCGCTGTTATATTCAAAGACATTCAATTCAATCAACACAGAGGGCAAAAATTCATTAAAGAAAGTACATACGATCTTCAAGAGCTATATTGTGTCTTCATGAGGGAGATTATTGAAAAAGTATCCAGTGTCAGACATGGTTAATTGTTACAGTTACTTGTTTAGTGGACCACTTCATTTCCATCCGCGCACGTGCATGTCTCTGCACGTGCATGTCATTTTTTTTTTTATTAAGATAGCAATGATTGTCAAAAGACGTCACTCAATTTATGTTTTAGTAAACTGTATTTAACAGACAAATATTTATACTATATTTCGCCAGTGTAAATCTTATTTCGTTAACAAATATTTGATAAATATTTCACCAGGGCGAATAGTATTTTTTCACACGGAAATGATTAAATATTGCCCCAAAATGTATCATATTTCACATATTAATATTTACCTAAACCTTTACCAGTCTTAATTGGGTGGGTTGTATTTCGCACACAATGTCTGTATAAATGTTTGTTAACGGTATGATTTGTGTGTCTGCTCTTTCATTTTGGCTGTGACTTCCTAGGAACTAGTATTAATATGGTTCTGAATGATGCGGTATGCTTATAAAATAATAAACATTGATTCATACTTCGTAATTATTCGAGATATCAAAAATCCACATTTAAAAAACCGTAACAGCCGGTGTTTGTTTTGTGCACTGCTTCACGTCCTCGAAACAGTACCAGACGAGTGAGTGCCCAAGGAGACATCGCCGATCAGACGTTAAAGCGTAGATAAGAGGAAACATAAACGATAGATGCTCGAGGTATTACAGCAAACCATGTTTTCGTGTCTCCAATGTTCCCCAAGCAGAAGACAAGAGGAAACCTTCAGTCGACCTGAAAGAAGCACGAGGTGAACCACTGGAGGTCTGCCCTGAAACCCCTCACCCCGAGGAATGGATATTTTCGTGGCCAAGTGGTTAAGGCGTCTGACCGTCTACGATCACCAGCCCTCCACCACTGGGTCGAGGGTTCGAGACCTTCGTGTTGCAGTCGCTAAGTACTGGCCGTTGGTCCGTGGTTTTTTTCCGGGAACTCCGGCATTCCTCCACCACCAATACCTGGCACGTCCTTAAATGACCATAGCTTTTAATAGGACGTAAAACACAAACAAACCAAATTAAAATGTGTTTGTGTGTGTGTGTTTTATTACTTTCATTTAAATTGATCAAAGAAAACCTAAACAACACTTGTTATTGGTAAAACTGGATCATTTATTTATCATCAAACAAGACATATTGCTCACCAGAATTCTTTACGCTCGAGTACGATTGGGTGTATGGCAGTTTAATTCTATTCTTAGTGATATCGTTAGTTAATATGAGATCCATTAAACAGTCTGTATGGTATTCATCTTTAGAGTGACGTTCTCTTATGAATGAACCCCAAAAGCATGAGTTTGTTCAGATAAAGGTTAAAGGATGAAAAAAGGTTATCCATTATATGTGATTGCCGATGTGACGTAAATCAATCCGAAATATGGAGCAAGGACAAATTGTTTGAGCTTACCTACTGGGAGTTATGTAACAGTATTAGTGTGTCGACTGCCATATCGAATACTATACTGGTGGTATTGGAGAAGACCCATCTCTACAGACACCAGTCGTCTGCTGGTTTCAGCGTAGAATGAAAATTATTCTGATCTCTGCTGAAGTCATTAAAATGGCATCTGACATCTAAGTTAAGATAAAAAAAACAATAATTTTCGTTAGAAAACAATAACTTGTCTAATAAGTACTGCTTATGTGTGTTCTGCATGGATTATCACCATTATCCAAGGAATGGTTTCAAAGTTCCCAAACACAGTTAGAAATGCACCATTGTCAACCTAAAAACTAGTGCTGGTAATACAAGATACAAATAACGCAATGGATGAATATCATGATGGGTTAAAACGAAGATACACGTTTGCCTACGTCAATTATATAACATTTTACGATCGGCGATCTATAAGTACGTCATATATTATATGCGTGACTCTCAGCAACGCCAGTTAGGGAATTGGGAATCAACCGTTTCAGCAAATAAACATGTTAGCTTAACACAGATGAGTGCTCCTATTTATCGTTTTTGAAATATTTTGATATCATCGATTACACAATCATTAAAGCACGGATGGAAATTCTGGATCATCATCGCCTTCTCTGGCGCAATTCATAACGGTATTGTAATGGAAAATTTAACCTTCGTTCCTGTCGTGTCTTGGGGAATATTCCTAACTGAGTTATATCGAGTTCAACCTAAATCGCATATCTAGCCGAACTGGAAAGAGAATATAAAATTATGTCAAAGAGTGCATGGCCATCTCCGTGATGGACAGCTTCTCATTTAAATCCTAGAAACATGGGGTTATAAAAGGGCGAGTTTCATTCTAAATGACAGCGTATGTATCAGATGTCAGCACAGCCTCCACAGGGTTTTTAGGCGAACAGCAGAGCTTGTCAAATCATGTGTCATAAAAATGGTAACAATTATATAACTGAACTTTTCAAGGATACTCGCTTATCTTGTTGACCCTTTTAAGCTAGAAAGTAGAACAAACATATAAGAACGTATATCAAAATGAATGCATCTATGTCATGTTTTATTATTTCCATGTATATCACTGTATATATATGTCATGTTTTATTATTTCCATGTATATCACTGCATGTATATATATGTCATGTGCTATTATTTCCATATAAGTCCCTGTATATATTTTCTGTGTTATTATTTCCATGCATATCACTATATACATGTCATGTGCTATAATTGATGTGTAGATCACTGTATATATGTCATGTGTTTTGATTTGTAGTTAGATCATTGAATTGATGTGATGTGTTATCATTTCTGTATAGGCGACTGATGTCATGTGCTATTATTCTTGTGTAGACTATTGTTTCTGTTTCATATGTCATTTTCTTTGTTGTAAATCAGTTTTGCGTCTATATCTAAGTCAGATAATGAATGTTAAGTGTTCGCTAGTTTTGCAGACAAAGTTAAATAGTTCTATAATATATATAAGACATGCTATATATATTGTAAAAAGACTTAAATATAGTTTTACCATATATAGGCAAACGCAATGTCATTTAAATAATTAACAGGCAATTCTTTCTCGTTAAAGACACGATACATTGCATGAGCACATACATGTACAACCATAGACTTCTTCCTGTTTATTTATATACTAACACAGCGTAGATTTAAGTGAACCTTCAACATTTACATTTTGGGGAGCTATTTGATAATACATGCTTTTATGTTGGATATGTAACTCAGCAGAACCCCCTTCGTCATTTTAATGCTTATAATTCCCCTTATTTTACTGATGAAATTGTAATAAACAATTATAATGACTACTACAACTTCTACAAAGTACAAGGGAGTAATTAATAAAATAGAACCGAATCCTTGTCATTGAGTAGGGCGTCCTGTTGGATAGAAGCACTTTTTTTTAATTATTATTATCACAAGACAACGTGCTGGAATAATCTTTCCGATCGCCAAAAACAGCACTGTGTATCTATCCGTGTAACTCCGGTATCTCCGGACCGAATTCCGACTCCTCTGTTAGATAAATAGAGATACCACGAACATGTCTTGATTCGATTTGGTCAACGATTGAGTCACGTTGGTCCCATTATCTGATGTAAGGACGGGCTGTAGGATTGACATCTCAAGGTCATCGGCTGTCTGGCCCCTGTCTCCCGCTATACGATATGGCAAACTTACAGGAGTTCCCTCAAACCTCTTAATGTCTACAGGTACCTCCCGTCCTTATCTTACTTGTATGACCTTATTTGGTCATTTCATTGACAAGGGGAGAGATGGATCGCAGTTCCCTGTGTGGTCTAGTTATAGATGGCTTGAGTAGATAAGAAGTTAGAGAAAAAGGAAAATTCTTTATCTTAGAGGAACAGGATAGTTTTTAAAATGGGCTTTTGCTGTTTTTGGGTCTGAGATATACGTTTTGTTGATGTTGGTGCTAAGTGAGTGTCGCTCTGTCGCTGTACGAACAGAATGAAGTCTCGTAAATGTTTTCACAGGTTAAACGGATGCAATATCCCTTCAAAGTTTATTTTCAACCATCAGATCTCACAGTCAATAATAAAAGACAACACCATGACATGAAAATACACCAAAAAGAAAAAGAAAGCGACATCAAATCAAACGGATTTCCTTATAGCATATCAGATGTAAACATAAAACAAAAGATAAAATGACAAGTTAAAAAAATATATCCCTGGGATAGCTGTACATATAAAATAACCAAAACGAAATCACCAACACTTTCAGCAATTTCGGTAGGTTCCTCCGGTGTTATGAGTGAAGTGGAATATTTCTAAAGGGCAAATAATGCTCTGTGTATTGTGTGTAGCTCTGTTATGGTAGCTGAGATAAACATTATGAGTTCTATTGTCGTGACACAGAAGTTTGTCGTATATGTGAGTTCGTGTGTTAATATCACCTTTATGTCTTGCCACCAAACACTCTTAGATACATGTCACCAGTGTTGTCTCACCATAACAAAACATATGAAATATCAGGCCTGTCTGACATGAGGCGGTGGTTAAGGTCGACGAGGAAGGGGCATCTTGTCATGTGTCTGTAACAAACGTTTCAGTCAAATGTCATCATGAAACAAATCAAAATTACTGTGGACAAACAAAAAACCTACCAGTAGTAACAACAAATGAAAGCAGAAATCTGAAGTATATAGTTGGGGTTGGACAAGAAAATGGATACATTCCATTTGAACCATCACATGAGGTTCGGTTAACCTTAATGATGCATACATTTCGCGGTAGTGTTACCGTAACACTTCTAGTATTTTTTGGTGGTAGAATTAATGCTATGCTGTAAACATTTTGGCGAAAGTATTACCTTAGTGCTGCATACATTTTCGCGGTAGCATTACCTTTGTGCCATATTTTCGCGGTAGTATTACCTTTGTGCCATATTTTCGCGGTAGTATTACCTTTGTGCCATATTTTCGCGGTAGCATTACCTTTGTGCCATATTTTCGTGGTAGTATTACCTTTGTGCCATAATTTCGCGGTAGTATTACCTTTGAGCCATATTTTCGCCATATTTTCGCAGTAGCATTACCTTTGTGCCATATTTTCGCGGTAGTATTACCTTTGTGCCATATTTTCGCGGTAGTATTACTTTTGTGCCATATTTTCGCGGTAGCATTACCTTACAGGTATATGCTTTACCCGTAGTCTGTTCTTAATGCTGTTAATTGTTTGCAAGAGTATACTTATAATGTTGGACGCTGTACACAATATAATGGTAAAATTATGTTCACGAGTATAATTATAACGATTCTTCTGGTGGTAGGAAGATGTGAGTTCAACACGACAACAAACATCTCCTGCCAGATAAAAGTACAAACTCAAACATTACTGGACAGGTAATATTACAGATTTTGACATTTCTTTTCATGACACAATACAATCTCAAACATTTTTTAACAGGTAACACTACAAACACAAACGATTCTTATCAGGAAAAATTCAAATGCATTAATTCGTTTTAAGAAACACCAAAATCCAACCGTTTCTTACTAGCAAAAAGCTGCAAACTCCAACATTGCTTATCAGGTAACACTCGAAACTGAATATTTATGTAAAATTGAAATAAAACAAGACAATACTGAATACTGCGGTGTGAACAAAATCTTAGTTAAAACTCAAAATCGATAAAAGTATGTCAAAATATGAACGAATGAATATTTACAAGGAGAGTAAGACCAGGTGTTCGAGAAGAGTAAGCGTCATGTACAGTCTAGATCAGTTTCTAGTTATAGCACGTCCTCACATCGAGAACTAGTGTAGTAACAACAAAACGACAAGGCACACTAATCAATGAGCTAAGTCAAAACATCGTCGTTTATATAACACAAAGAAATAGCATATTTCCTATTAGATCGTGATGTCGATAAACTTCATCAACCTGCTTCGTTGGAGGTCTATCATAGAAGAGGGGGAAATCATCTGTTCGTTTAGATTACAATGTTACAACAGACCTCTTGATCAGACTGTCATTAATTGTATGCGAGAACTTGATATAGCTTATTACATTTGTATATTTGATATGATGCATCATGTGATAGCCATATGTGGGATATCTCATATCCGTGGAAACATTATCTTCTCTTCATATTTTTTTTTTTTTTTTTTATATGTTTCGACGTTTTAGTTGTAGTCATAGTTTGAAGAAATATTACCCCTTGATAAAACAGTTGTGTATTTCCGGGTATACGATGTTTGTAATAAGAGTATCGTGCATGTTCGTAGGAAATCAGATACTGTTGAACAGTGCGATATATTGGTAATATGCCGTATGTTTATAAATCTTAAATTTATAGAAACGCTTGTCATACAGCGTTATATTGACACAATATTTAACAAAATCTTACGTAATTATACTAACAATATATACAAAATTAAAATCCCGAGTCGTTATTTAATATTTTATAAATTAAGAATATAATACCGCGCACCATGGAATATGTTTGAACGTAACTGTGTTGCATACCGTCATACATGTTAATGTTAAATAGATGTATATAAATCTTTAAATAAAACACTCTTGTGCATCATCATATTAACGCTACAGATTTAGGCCATGCGCTATTATGTAAGTATCCTTTTTAACAACGTCCCGTGTCATCATGTTAATACACTATGACACTATGTTGAGGGTCATTTATTATCATGTTCTAATTCTAAAATACTAAGTGGTGTGCCATGATGTTAACTCTTTGTAAAACTATGTCTTGTGACCTCATTGTTTACACTCTTTAAAGCGAAAAGGAAATAACACGAACCGAAAAAAAAAATACCAGACCAAAATGAAATTACAGGAACAAAGAAAACTCAAAACCAAAAGGATATAACAAGAACCATGAAAACTCAAAATCAGAAGGGAATTACAGTGGCCAAGGAAATACCAAACCAAAAAGAAAATAACAGAAACTCAGAAAAAAATACACCGAAAGAAAATACAAAGAACCAAGAAAACAACGAATAATAAGAAAATAACAGGAACCAACTAAACAACAAAACAAAAAAAGAGCGAAAAAACATCAGCAATTAACCTAAGAGAGACAACTCTCACAACTGTGTGAGAACACTTTCATTTCACTCGGCATAACGATAGTTTTTTCCAGTAGTAGCCAATTTTTCACAACTGGGATAAGATCCTCTATTGGGGATTACAACCTGTCTAAATAATATAATATCCTTAACGTGTATAAAGTCTTCTACTACAGCACATCTATCAATCATACATCGGTATTGGGTAAGTCATTTTCTAGCTGTTACAGTTTTTTTTCTCTGACTCTGTCAGCTGTCTCAAAATGCTTAATTTAAGGTAATAGGATTGTGTCACCATTTCTCAGTGGAATTTCTTCCAATGACCTTAAATACTCATACGATTTTGCTTAAATATTTTTCTTAAATCGGATCAGCGTATACTTACAGGGTTCTTGAACTTGATATGTTTCAGATTTGCTGTATCAAACGATTGAGAAGACACGTGCCAATGATGGTTGAAAAAGTATTTTTTAATGAACATGATTATAGAAATTTAGAGCAAACCAAATTGAGTCTTCAAATATGGAGGTAAGATACGTAATATTTTCCATAGAAACCTAACACCACACGCTCATGTTTGCACCAGCACAAATAGTACATACTTTGGAAGCGTATGGTATGATGCTCGGAATATATTGAGGCTAATGCAATGTATAGGTAATACAACACACCTGAGTGGTATTATATATAATTAAATTTGAATATGAATAAGTTTGATCAGTACTTCTGGGAGAAAAAAACGTACTAATGAAAAATCTAAACAGCGTCGGGTTTTTTTCTTGTGTAAAACAACAACAGGAGAATTAAAGTTGAACAAACACTAATTTTTATCCAGAAATCTATACACTAAATTTAAATTTAAATTGGTGGGAAGGCAGCTTTATATAGAGTAGCGAAGTGCCAACAAAACTATAGTGTGAACTCAAAACCAATAAAACTTGGCGAAAATATGAACAAAGACATGGAGACCCTTGGAAGTAATAGTAAAATAAGACCATGAGTTCCGGAGGGGTAATTAAGCGTCTTCTGCTTCCTCGGCGACACACGGTTAGTCTAGGTCAAATAAAAGATACGTCCACAAAGCGATAACTGGGGTAGTGACAACAAAACGACACTAATAAACATAATCAACAATATCGACCTTCATATCACACAAAGAAATAGTATATTTCCATATTAGATCATAAAACGTGCGCATACTCATTATCAAACTTGCCTCTTTGGAAACCTTTTGTTGTAACTTTGTCTGCCAGTAGTGGACATCAATAATACCATGATGAAGTCATGAAGTAATGCTTTTTCCAGCAAAATCTTGAATACTGTCCGAATCAATAGCAACATGGAGAAACAAGGATGTTATTGTCAAGAACAAGAAAGTTCATGACAGGAAAATCGAGATCGTCCAGCTTATCGTACAGAGTAGTTTTAAATGATCCCTTTCCATCAAGTAATGACTTAATATCGAGGAGAGTGACTGAGGTAGAAGAGCAGGTAGTGTCCTTAATGTTAAGCTCGGAGGGTATGCAAGATCGACGTGGTCAATACAATTCTTGTTATTTGTATACAGCATTACGTCGATATATCTTAATGCAATATTGAAATAATGAAGGACTTGGCTCGAGTTTTTTTTGTCCTGATTGCTTATCAATAAATTTAGCCTCGTATGAAAACAAAAAAGTCAGGCAGAAGAGGCACCCAGTGTCTTCCCATAGGAATGCCTACAGTCTGCTTACTGACATAGGAATGCCTACAGTCTGCTTACTGACATAGGAATGTCTACAGTCTGCTTACTGACATAGCAATGCCTACAGTCTGTTTACTGACATAGGAATACTTACAGTCTGCTTACTGACATAGGAATGTCTACAGTCTGCTTACTGATATAGGAATGTCTTCAGTCTGCTTACTGACATAGGAATGCCTACATTCTGCTTATTGACATATAAAGCCTACAGTCTGCTTACTGACATAGGAATGCCTACAGTCTGCTTACTGACATAGGAATGTCTACAGTCTGCTTACTGACATAGGAATGCCTACAGTGTGCTTATTAACATAGGAATGTCTACAGTCTGCTTACTGACATAGGAATGCCTACAGTCTGCTTATTGACATAGGAATGTCTACAGTATGCTGATTGACATAGCAATACCTACAGTCTGCTTATTGACATAGGAATGTCTACAGTCTGCTTATTAACATAGGAATGTCTACAGTGTGCTTATTGACATAGGAATGTCTACAGTCTGCTTACTGACATAGGAATGTCTACAGTCAGCTTATTAACATAGGAATGTCTACAGTCTGCTTATATATAATTACTGACATAGGAATGTCTACAGTTTTCTTACTGACATAGAAATGTCTACAGTCTGCGTACTGACATAGGAATGCTTACAGGGTGCTTACTGACATAGGCATGTCTACAGTCTGCTTACTGACATAGGAATGCCCACAGTGTGCTTACTGACATAGGAATGTCTACAGTCTGCTTACTGACATAGGCATGTCTATAGGTTGCTTACTGACATAGCAATGCCTACAGTCTGTTTATTGACATAGGAATGGCTACAGTCTGCTTACCGCCATAGGAAGCTTACTGACATAGAGATGCCTACAGTCTGCTTACCGCCATAGGAAGCTTACTGACATAGGGGGGGCTACAGTCTGCTTATCAACATAGGAATGTCTAAAGTCTGCTTATTAACATTGGAATGCCTACAGACTGCTAACTGACATAGTGACATAGGAATGTCTACAGTCTGCTTACTGACATTGGAATGCCTACAGTCTGCTAACTGACATAGAAATGCCTACAGTCTGCTTACTGACATAGGAATGTCTACAGTCTGCTTATATATAATTACTGACATAGGAATGTCTACAGTCTGCTTACTGACATAGGAAGCTTACTGACATAGAAATGCCTACAGTCTGCTTACTGACATAGGAATGTCTACAGTCTGCTTACTGATGGAAAGTCTTGCAATCGAACTTAACAAAGATATTATCAACCAGGAACTCAATCATATTCACAATTTAGTATTTTCACAATTTCATACCCTGTATATGTATTCAGTCTTTGTATTGCTTTTCATAAAAATATGCTCCAAAATATTTTACCTCCATATATTTATATCACAGTTTGCCCTACTTTTTCGAAAGAAACCTCACATAAAAAGAATATGAAGGCGTTCCCTCAATTTGGTATAAGGAATTGTAGTGTAAATGGTCAAATTATAAAAATAAAATTGATGGAATAAACCTTTTTTGAGAAAGGGATATGCTCTTACAAATGAGTATACATAGTCACGGTACGACCGTAACCCTGATTATAATATATGGTACTCATTATATATGCTATAAGATGAACCCGCGATAAAATATCAGGATTCTGGTAAAATTTCGCATTCAAATACAAAGAAGGCAATGGTCCGTATCCTTATCATTAGTTGGTGCTCGGAAAGATCGTAATATAGAAGAGTGATTAGCTAGAATTTCGTCTTACGAAAAGTGGAGGAGTTACCTTGGGTATCAAGCATGCTTATTTCTGAATGGTCACCTTGTCATCATCTGCTAAAATAAACATTATTTATTTTACAGCCATTATAAAACAAGCTATTTCAACTTATATTAATCACTCGTTGGCCCGGAAATTAGCGCTCAAGGGTTCTTAAAGTGGGTGGGAGGAAACCAGTGTACCCGGAGAAAACCCACGTGACCTGGCATGTGAACCATACCTATTATCGCCCGATAGGGGAATCGAAGCCCGGTAGTTTTAGCGAAAGGAAAGTGAGCTATCCACTGCGCCACCCGATCACCCTGCTATCCTACCTCCAAGTGATTGATATCCTTTGCGTGCCAAATCAGGGTAGGGGTTGGCATGGAAATTATACAATGGCGCCTTACATTAAGTAGCCACGGAATATAAGACAGTTTCACTGCGAGAGGGATCCTCTGACTGGGTCTCTGAACTTTTCATATTTCGAATTTTCCGGACCACAAACTTGTTTACCGTTGTGGTCCATTGTTTGATGTAAGCTCGAAAGTTGTATTGTACGTATGTGTATTACAAGATAGCTTTTGACTGTAGAAATAAACGAGACTTCCCATATTTTGTACTAGACCTATACAAAACACCATGGATATAGTAAAATGTTGTAGTTTAGTGAAAACACTTATTCAATTGATTTTTATTTTAACTACATTGACAAAAACTCCCAAAAAACTCAACAAAATGATGCGTAGGCATGCCTAATAGAGCCTAAGGCAGCTACGCTAGTGATGTATAAGCATGAAGATGTTGTATATCATATATCTCTGCATAGAGAACATATTCTGATACACGTCTCACAATGGGTATAAGACTGAACGCTATAGTTGTTGTTAATAACGGTAAAGTGACGAGGAAAGGTTAGGGTTGTTGATAGTCCTTTTTATTAATTAACAATTGGTCCTAGCATCTATCACAATTACAATATAACCAAAATTTGGTTCAATGATAATTTATATATCAATATCAGAAATGAACTGTAAAAAAGAGCACAAAATGAGACTTTTAAGTAAGTATGATAAAAGTAAAAATGTACACATCAAGCATACACAAAAATCGACATTGATTAAATGAGAGTATGGGTCGAATTTTTCATTTATAAACAAAATATGAAATGAGAAAAAACGTAATAGTAGCGCTACGGTAGAATACATTTTGTATAAATATAATGGAATGTAAGGGCAGTCTGTTGATTAATACTGGATCACTGGAAAATTGACCTCAAATTAGAATACGTGGGATCAAATTCTGTAAGACTAATGTAACAATTCCATTCCGTCACTCACGATGAGAGAATGGTAGCTCTGATAGATATATGCAACAAGTATATAAGTATGACGTACGTTTACTTGTAATATGTAATTTTGACGTAATATGACACAAAAAACGCTGAAAGCGTGACGTAGATTAAACTGGTTAAAGAAATATTTCACAATTTCAAAAAAATATTTAAACATTATTACGAACATCATTACACGTATTGATACAAAATAACTGCAAAAGATATATTTCAACAAAACTCGTTTTTATATCTAATATAAAATACCTTTCTTATGACCATGGCACATGCAATTATCAAGAATATTCCGAACTATAAAAAAACATCTTAATCCAACACTACATTAATAATAATTACAACCGGATCAAGTAAATCAACAGTACTTGATAAGAGTATTTTTTGNTCTCTCTCTCTCTCTCTCTCTCTCAATTAAAGCAAATGTAAATATATATGTTATATGCCATCTTGATAATTTGTAGTAATATATTGTAGGGAAAGGGCTTAATATAAGTTGTAAAACTTGTGCCCAACTCCCATTGTATATAAATTACAATAAAATATGTTTAAATCAAAACAAAACAGAAAAAAGTACACGAAAATTGGTATTAAAGTAAATACATGCAAGCATACCTTGTGATGTGCTCTTTTGAAACATATAAAATGTAATAGACTTTTTCGAGTGTTACTGAACTATATACTAGAAGTATTAAAAATACAACATTATGATATTTAAAAATATTTGATTTTAAATGTTTCTTTATTTTCTGTGATTTTGTTTTCTTTCTGAAAAGCTAAAAGGAAGAAAGTAAAAAAACACTACCCCTCTTGATGAGGACAATTTGTTTAAGAGGACTGACTCCGTGGCGGTGAGCCGGTCCGTCGTATTTGTAACGGATTCAAATATTTGCAATTGACAAAGATTGCGCGAATTAACTAAAGTTAATATTTAGATAATAATATTAAAATGCATGTCTCTGTTAACTTTCAAAGTTTGTAGAAACAAGAAAGATAACCATAAAACAGGTATTCTGACCGTTTGGTAAAAGTAAGAGCTGCACAAGTCAGTCGTAGGTGTAGCGGTACTCCCTCACATCTCTTCAAGACAAAAGGAATAATTAAAATGATTCAATATTGTATCACTGTGTGATATAACAATGTAACTGGTTACTATATTAATGTGATATAACAATGTAACTGGTTAATATATTGATGTGATATAACAATGTAACTGGTTAATATATTAATGTGATATAACAATGTAACTGGTTAATATATTAAAGTGATATAACAATGTAACTGGTTAATAATACATTAAAGTGATATAACAATGTAACTGGTTAATATATTAATGTGGTATAACAATGTAACTGGTTTAACAATGTAACTGGTTAATATATTAATGTGGTATAACAATGTAACTGGTTAATATATCAATGTGCATATAGCAATGTAACTGGTTAATATATATTAATGTGATATAACAATGTAACTAGTTAATATACATGTATTAATGTGCATATATCCTCTGTACCAACACAGTTCATATTTGTAGACAGATGATAAAAAGTCGAAATTACCAGATTATTGAGACTTGAATAATATAAAGGATCCATATCGCACACCTGATAAAATGGATTAGATGTGCGTTATACCACCATAACGACCAGCTCGACCGTTAAACGAACTTTTATACCAAATCTTAGAGGTATGACTCTAAACGAAATGTTTCGTGATAGCCATGTAGAAGTAATAGTTTTAATACTGTCAGTGGTAATCTAGATGTCATATTTTTTCTTTGCATTTTCTTTGGTTTTGATGATGGGTATACATTTGATGTTAAGGGTTGACTATTTAGAGTCTTACATTCTTAATACAATGTTCTGCATTAACAGAATTATGCTATTTTGTTTAACTGAATTATTACACAGACATTCACACTGTTGATATATTTACAAAGCATGCCAAAATGAATACATGTAGGAACTAATACCGGTAATTATAAATGATCTGACAAAAGTAAGGCAAATCATTATTTAGTCTGTTTTCCTCTCTATTCTTCATATGTACAGAAAGACATTTTGTGGATCAGACATGATTTTGCCGCATCTACATAGAAACCAGCTTTGCTCGAGAGTTTGTTGTTTTTCCACTGGGCCAGACAGACATGAACCAATTTCAGTAAGTGCTCCTCGTGCGGATCAAGTTCCTGTGTTAGTAAGGTATCCACGATTTCCCGCCATGTCTCGTCAGTGACACTTCCGGCATCAGTGGTTATGGCCTTCGTCAGCGCAGGGGCGTCTACGGTTAGATAGACGGCCATAAGATCACAGGCGAATGTTCTCATAGCGTCCATGGCGTCTTTGGGACACAGGTACGGGATGATCTGCCGGAGGGACCAAGCGGACGTTACGCCATGTAATAAAAAGAAATCGTTTTGCCTTTCGGACATGGCGTATACGGCAATAGCTTGATCAGTCAACCAATCAGAAAGGTTGATAAGGAATTCGGTTTCCGTTATGCCATCTCTTGTGAACGGAATGTTGATTCGATTAGCATACTGAAGTAAGATGTCTCCAGAATTATTTGTCAGGAAAACGAATCTGTTCGAAAAACCATCTCCTAAGTATTTGCCAAGTTTTTTGTTCACCAAAGCACCATCCAACATATGTTGGCGAAGGGAGGAATCGGCTTTCATTTCACTTAGAATATCCAGTACATCCGTGTCACCTTTGCCGAAGTTCTCGATATCGCTTTCTGCTTTTGTTTCGTCAAATATGATTGGTTGATACGAGTGGTGCATGTATGCCAACCCTTCAGACACCACGGTCCCATGTCCAGCATGGAAGCCATATCCCAGCTGAATCAGACCATGCATTGCTACACAGCCCAAACCTCGGCTTAGTTTGGGAAATTCAGCTTTAATGACATCTTCCAAGGATCCACAGGTGTTCAACTTGCTGATGTAATTATTTCGTATTCCGTAGTAGGACTTCCTCTTCCCAAGAAGATCTGGTAATGTTTGGTCACTGACAGGAGGAGTGTCTGGGTCCTCACCTGTATGGTCAGGGTGTTCCGGTGGCTCCAAGAGCTTTGTGCACCATTTAGCGAACTCACCAATCTTAGTCTGAGACGCTCCAAGTTCATTCAAAGCAACAATTCCATGTGCCATGTGATTAGACTTAAATCCTTGATACTCTATGAAGTATTTTTGGGTAGAATATTCCTGGAGGATCTCTGCTAACCATTTTCCTTTGTTCGCGGCCATCTGTAAGATAAGATATTGCTACTTATAAAACAATCTTTTGAAATCAGTACAAATTAAAAAGTTGTAACACTATTAGTCAAGTCAATGTAGCTATTGTAATATGGCCCTTATTTGTCTTAGTTATTTCTAAATGATTGTTTCTGCAATATATTCTTAATTTGTTTCGAACTAACGACATACAAAAATAAGCCATACTTAGTCTATTTAAGTTAGACACGTACATATCTATTATCCAAGACAGGTGTACGACATTATGACATTCTGTACATGACACGGTCAACAGAGTAAGAGAAAAGAAATCATTGATAAATGTGATAATTATATATCGTCACTCGAAGAAATTGTTTTCCGCTGGATTTAACATAATTAAATGACATTAATGAATTCAAATTGTCTAGGATCACAGGTTTGCTCTGCAGTCTATATAATGTGGCTTCTAGTAGACCAGTGACATTATTTTTTTAGCAAATATATTAATACAGTTTAACAGTTGACATAATCATGTTTAAGTGAAACACCGTGCTTTGCCATGTAAAATTAGGAACCTACTCTCGATGAGCGCTACTATAGAGGTACTCCAAGTCGTCAACAGTCACAGTAGCTTCAGATACGTCCTGAAAATAATAATAAAAAATTGATGTATATAGTACCATGATCAAATAATAAAAAAAATGATGTATATAGTACAATGATCAAATAATAAAAAAAAAATGATGTATATAGTACCATGATCAAATAATAAAAAAAAAATGATGTATATAGTACAATGATCAAATAATAAAAAAGAGAGTTGTTTTTGTACTCACACAACAGACATCGGGTTCATGATAAAGGGAGCCAAAAGAGTTACAAAACAAACAAAAAACAAACAAACAAAAAACAAACAAAAAACAAACAAAAAGTGATGGTAAGGGAATCTAGCTGATGGAAATCAATAAGTGTAATTATACGTGTTTACAATGAAAGCATAAAACCATTTTTTTTTTTTACTGAAATTAATAAGAAACAAGACAAACTGTCTTTTACAATGTGACTATATGGAACGTTATAAAATAGATATCAACAGTCACTCTCTATCAAACTTGTTTGTCGTGCTTCATCAGGGATTGAATGATTTTCACTGTTATGTCCCATTCACTGAAAAGCTAAACCCGAAATCTTGGATCGGAAGTGACCATTGGTATTTATCTTTTATAAAATATGTTTGTTTGTCTATGACGTGATATAGTCCTGGTGCAACACATTCAAATAATTAAATGTATAATTTATCGTTTCAAGAAAATGGTCATAATAAAAAAAAACATCGAACTTTATTCCACACAAAGAAAAAGCATATTTCCCAACGTACATATATGTAAGAACACATCTAAATAACAAGTAGCAGATTTAATTATAAATATCAAAATGAATCATATAAAGGGATTCATTCTATATAAGAAGCTAAACCTAAAAATGCAAAAATCAAACACCTCCATTGTCGATCTATGCATGAGTTTTTTATGTTTGTTTCAACAAGCTTAAAGGCTAGGAGACGATTGTCGTGAAGGTCGTGTCTATCTACAATGGTTAACACTATTTGTATAACAACATTAGGCAGCCTCTACTGTATCGATTGAGTGTAATTACTTATTAGGGTTTCTTTGATATATTGTTTAACCGGCTGTATTATAATGACCTTACTTACAATTAGTATTTTGCAGTACCGGCAGTATATAATTACGTACTAGAAGTTTAGTATACATACTTACGTACAGTAAGTCTTCTGAACTATTGGCTGCTGTAGGTCGTGTAAGGTCTTGCCCGCTGAACTTACGCACAGTAACTCTTCTAATACCTTGTCTGATGTACAGGTAATATATACCCAACTACTGTAAATATTATGAGAGCTTGTCTCATACTCTTACATTGTATTGTAGTTCTGATGAAATTATATCCGCTTCTTAAGTAAGGCGAAATCAGCTCGACGCATATATGTAAATCAATGTCATTTATTGGGAACATGGGGCCCCCGACAGGAAATATACTAACATCTAAAGTCCTAAATTGTACGATCGTGAGGAATTATATATATCCTGTTAAATATATGGAAAATAATTCATTTTGTTAGCTTTTTCGATATAAACTAAAATCATAATTAACACTCTTAATTAAATAATCTTAGATGACATCCAAGGAATGCAAAACAATAAATAGAGGGTTCGACTTCAATTTCCTTTAATAAAGCTATCTTATAGCCGAAAACCGAGTAATTTGGATACTCTGTGTTTTGTGTAATGTATTGTGTTCATTAGAAATGAAATCAACAACCAACTAACCGATTCCAACCTAGGTGATCCGAACACGTACCCCCAATATTCCATATAAAACAAATAGCTTTGTTCCATTTTCCGTGACCTTAGTTCTCCCGATGTTTAATATATATATATATAGAGTTTAGGGTTAGATAAAACCCGCACTATCAGTCCTTGTATAGTATAAAGGGCACACTCCTCAAACTAGATTACAAGAACATCTAATCTATTCGTATGTTATAGAAGAAAACAACTGACCTAGAAATGATCGTTGGGGTTCATTGTATTTTGTGTGTACGCATACATAACATGTGATGATAAATCCGGTGAGTGTGTATCCAGTGTATCTTTGTTGTGGGTAAAACTGTTATTCTATTCACAAGATGGCTGCCAAAACGTGGAGTCTATATTTGTGTGTAAAAACAGTCTACTAGATAGTGTTGCTACCCAGGCTTTGATAAGAGAGTGTTATTTATATATTAACAAACGTATACACTTTTATTATAATATGTAACTTGAAACATGTAACATATGCTGTGTTCATAAAGCGGTAAATACGATTTTACTTCTAATACAGAACCTTTTAAATAAGCAATTTTATTACTGAACCGAGTTGTAAAACGGAGCAGCATACATATCATTAATCATAAGTAGGTTTTATAAATAAGTGTGACGAATAGAAAATATGTTATATACCTAGCTGTATCAAAACAGAGCTCTTTAATAGCAGTACACAGACGGGACATGTATTTTAAAAATTATCCTACATACATTATGTATAATATACATATAACTTTAATATGCAAACAAATGATTGTCGGTACAGATGTTACTATTACAGTATTACGCAGTACATATAGACAATCAATATGTTCAGTATTCCTTGATGTAGACATTCTTCCCAATAGAAATGCTGATGTACACACTCATGCTACCAGAGATATAGACATCTTTCGCCCAGTGTTTTTGTCGGAGTAATTTGTTTCAAAATTCGCTCATTCCTTCCGTCCTAAAACGTTAGAACTCTCTTCCTCCCGACCTTAAAGCAGAACATTTATATGGGCGGTCTAGTAAACTTAACGAACATTTATATGGGCAGTCTAGTAAACCTAACGGACATTAACATTTATATGGGCGGTCTAGTAAACTTAACGAACATTTATATGGGTAGTCTAGTAAACTTAACGAACATTTATATGGGTAGTCTAGTAAACTTAACGAACATTTATATGGGTAGTCTAGTAAACTTAACGAACATTTATATGGGTAGTCTAGTAAACTTAACGAACATTTATATGGGTAGTCTAGTAAACTTAACGAACATTTATATGGGTAGTCTAGTAAACTTAACGAACATTTATATGGGTAGTCTAGTAAACTTAACGAACATTTATATGGGTAGTCTAGTAAACTTAACGAACATTAACATTTATATGGGCAGTCTAGTAAACCTAACGAACATTAACATTTATATGGGCGGTCTAGTAAACTGAACGAACATTAACATTTATATGGGCGGTCTAGTGAACTTAACGAACATTAACATTTATATGGGCGGTCTAGTAAACTTAACGAACATTAACATTTATGTGGGCGGTCTAGTCAACTTAAGTAACATTAATATTGTCAGTCTAGTAAATTTAAGGACCATTTATATGGGCAGTCTATACTTTACGAACATGTATTTGGTAAGTTTAGTAAACTTAGGGAACATTCATATGGGCGGTCTAGTAAACTTAAGGAACATTAAAAGGGTAGTCTAGTAAACATAACGAACATTAACATTTATATGGGCAGTCTAGTAAACTTAACGAACATTAACATTATATGGGCAGTCTAGTAAACTTAACGAACATTAACATTTATATGGGCAGTCTAGTAAGCTTAACGAACAATAACATTTATATGGGGGGTCTAGTAAACTTAACAAACATTAACATTTATATGGGCGGTCTAGTAAACCTAACGAACATTAACATTTATATGGGCGGTCTGGTAAACTTAACGAACGTTTATTTGGTTAGTCTAGTAAACCTAACGAACATTAACATTTATATGGGAGGTCTAGTAAACTTAACGAACATTAATAATTATATGGGCAGTCTAGTAAACTTAACGAACATTAACATTTATATGGGCGGTCTAGTAAACTGAACGAACATTAACATTTATATGGGCGGTCTAGTAAACTTAACGAACGTTTATTTGGTTAGTCTATTAAACCTAACGAACATTAACATGTATATGGGCGGTCTCGTAAACTTAACGAACGTTTATTTGGTTAGTCTAGTAAACTTAACGAACATTAACATTTATATTGGCGGTCTAGTAAACTTAACGAACATTAACATTTATATGGGAGGTCTAGTAAACTTAACGAACATTAACATTCATATGGGCAGTCTAGTCAACTTAACGAACATTAACATGTATATGGGCAGTCTAGTAAACTTAACGAACATTAACATTTATATGGGCAGTCTAGTAAACTTAACGAACATTAACATTTATATTGGCTGTCTAGTAAACTTAACGAACATTAACATTTATATGGGCGGTCTAGTAAACTGAACGAACATTAACATTTATATGGGCGGTCTAGTAAACTGAACGAACATTAACATTTATATGGGCGGTCTAGTAAACCTAACGAACATTAACATTATATGGGCAGTCTAGTCAACTTATCGAACATTAACATTATATGGGCAGTCTAGTAAACTTAACGAACATTAACATTATATGGGCAGTCTAGTAAACTGAACGAACATTAACATTTATATGGGCGGTCTAGTAAACTTAACGAACGTTTATTGGGCGGTCCAGTAAACTTAACGAACATTAACATTTATATGGGCAGTCTAGTAAACTTAACGAACATTAACATTATATGGGCAGTCTAATAAACTTAACGAACATTAACATTATATGGGCAGTCTCGTAAACTTGACGAACATTAACATTTATATGGGCGGTCTAGTAAACCTAACGAACATTAACATTATATGGGCAGTCTAGTAAACTTAACGAACATTAACATTAATATGGACAGTCTATATATAGCTAGTAAACTTTACGAACATTAACATTTATATGGGCAGTCTAGTAAACTTAACGAACATTGACATTCATATGGGCGGTCTAGTAACCCTAACGAACATTAACATTATCTGGGCAGTCTAGTAAACTTAATGAACATTAACATTAATGTGGACAGTCTATATATAGCTAGTAAACTTTCCGAACATTAACATTTATATGGGCGGTCTAGTAAACTTAACGAACATTGACATTCATATGGGCGGTCTAGTAAACTTAACGAACATTAACATTTATATAGGCAGTCTAGTAAACTTAACGAACATTAACATTATATGGGCAGTCTAATAAACTTAACGAACATTAACATTATATGGGCAGTGTCGTAAACTTGACGAACATTAACATCTATATGGGCAGTCTAGTAAACTTTACGAACATTAACATTTATATGGGCAGTCTAGTAAACTAAACGAACATTAACATTTATATGGGCAGTCTAGTAAACTGAACGAACATTAACATTTATATGGGCGGTCTAGTAAACTTAACGAACGTTTATTTGGTTAGTCTAGTAAACCTAACGAACATTAACATGTATATGGGCGGTCTAGTAAACTTAACGAACATTAACATTTATATGGGCGGTCTAGTAAACTTAACGAACATTAATATTATTTGGGCGGTCTAGTAAACTTAACGAACATTAACATTTATATGGGCGGTCTAGTAAACTTAACGAACATTAACATTTATATGGGCGGTCTAGTAAACTTAATGAACATTAACATTTATATGGGCGATCTAGTAAACTTAACGAACATTAACATTTATATGGGCGGTCTAGTAAACTTAACGAACATTAACATTTATATGGGCGGTCTAGTAAACTTAACGAACATTAACATTTATATGGGCAGTCTAGTAAACTTAACGAACATTAACATTTATATGGGCGGTCTAGTAAACTTAACGAACATTAATATTTATATGGGCAGTCTCGTAAACTTAACGAACATTAACATTTATATGGGCAGTCTAGTAAATTTCTTTTGTGGAAGTAAGTATGGTTAGAGTCACTATGCGAGGCTCAGAATGGAACGTAGCTCTCTGAATATTTTTTTTTTACTCAAAATTCTCTCGCACATCTATGACCAAGTATTAAACAAAGCGTAGCTGGATCGAGTCATTTCGGTACATATATAACAACCATTGTAGATGTGGACGACTTGTATACATTTTACTCCTTTGTGTGTATACGCTCCACTGGTCATTTGTCTGATGAAGGTGACAGTGTACATGCTAGTCATCGAAACGTCACATAGAAAATTGTATCGCTTTGTAAAAAGAAACTTTTCATAAAATATGTACAGGAGTGGCTTTTGAAAATGCTTCATAACATAATTGTTTGTTTTTGAAGTACTTAAATCTGAATTAGTATCTGCATTTTTTGTTTAACCTCTTGTCCCTGGAAAGCGCACTGCACTCACCCCCCTCTCATAAATGTACAGTAGGCTCACAACGATTCAGCATCGGTATGTACTTATCTCAAATGACCAGTACTTTTGTTTGACGACGTAAGTAGTAACTTCCATTTGAAGAAACTGGATTGATATAAGCTTTAAGCTTGTTTCCATATCCTGTTTCTGTTTGAACTCAAATTGTGTGTAAAATGAAAGAAACGAAACAAATTTGCACTAATATTCCTTGATGGCGAAGCGAGCTCTCCAAGCCGCAATCGTTACAACTGTATTTCTACATACAAGGCCACCATGCAACTATGTGTAACAAAATTGTGATAAATACTGAAAATTGGGTAATAAATGATGAAGAAAAGAATCATCCTATTCCGTCTTTGCGTATTGCAGAGTTATCTTCTCTTGAGAACAGGTATTGATTGTTACGTCATTGGTTTGTGTGAGAAAATTACGTCGTTTTCTCAAAAATTGATGACGTTACTCTCATAAACAAATGACGGAACAATCAATACCTGTTATCAAGAGAAGATAACTCTGCAATACGCAAAGACGGAATATCATGTAAGATAGTAGGTATCAATACAGAGCAGCACTTTAGCAAAAAGTACATTTGAGGTCAAATCTAACGATTTGGTAAACATCGAGCATTACTTGACGGAGGGACTGTTGAATTGCAGATAGTGCTAAAGGACTATCCATCCATTTCATCCATGGTATTCGAGGTTCGGAAATGTAAGCCTCTGGGGAGAGGCCAGGGAAAGCCTCAGCCAGAGGGGCCTATGGTGGTCCGGGTACAGCACTTGGCGTGCTTTAGAACTTTGTGTTTGATGATGTAACTCTATATAATCTGTGAGCTTGTAGATTTGCTGTCGTGTTCGAGAACTATGTTTAAAAGGACTTTTTATCCATTTTTGGGAGATCTTTCAGAAAGGGGAGATGGAGCCTACTCCGGGATAGGGGTAAAGTCTCTTGACTGTCGCAGTCAAAATACGTAATAGTAATAAACCAATAAAACCACAATGGGGTGTTTAGCGTGTTGTGTTTCATATCCGGAACCTCGGAGCTTAAACATGTATATTACAAATTTTAGGTCAAGATGCTGGTTTTATATTTAGATATATGCTGATGTTAAAATTCTAGAATAAAAAGTATTTTATTACGTTAATTACACGGTTGTGAAATAATCTGTTTTCCAACAAAAATTCATTAAGCAAGAACACTCCGTGGTGGTGGAAAATCTTCGCAAAACTGACGCTTATTTCGGCTTAACTTACAGAAACAAACCAAATCACAAAACGTATTCCGGATACTCTAAGCAACTTTTAGTCTAACAAATAAGCTGTATTAAGTCCGGATAGTTATATAACTAAGTATGATCATACTTGTATGCGTAAAAATCACAAATCTACAAGCTGCTTTTAATATATGATTTATTAAATATCGTTTTATCTCAAAAAGAATATAATCTATATCAAATATAATATATATCCAATTATCAGCATACAGGGTCGTTTCAAAAAGTGTCTTTTAACACTTGAACAGATAAAAATAAATGCAACGGTGCAACCATCACGAGTTTTGGGACTTGTTTTTCACAAAACTTTTCATAATATGTTTAAAATCCTGTTTACACACGACCAAATCTTCCCATCTGGTAAACATCATGACGTCATCATAACAACTACATCTTGTGCGACGACACAGGAAACTGTGACGTTGTAGTGTTTAATATAGGTGAAATGCTAATGCCCTGTGAAGAAAACTATGTTATTCCTAAGACACGTTGATATCAACAAAACTGAGGTCGTTGTCGACACACTGTTGAGCGGCGTGTAAATAGAGGTCAGCTTTGTCCGAACCGTTCTCTTGGTGCCACATATCACGGCAGACTTGTACAAGTTTAAAGATATGTTCGTCGCAATCGCGTGACAGAGTTTTGTTGACAATGTCCTGCCAATCTGAGGTAGTGACGGCACTTCGTGTGATTTTCGGTTTGTTCGTTAGGGCAGGACATTCCTGAGAGAGGTAAGCCGCCAACAAAACACACGTGAACGTTCTCAGCGTATCAATGGCATCTGGAGGTTTAAGCACAGTGATAATCTGACGCAGCGACCACGCCGATGTGACACCATGAACAAGAAAGAAGTTGTTAGGCTGTTCCGACAATGCATAAACAGCAATAGCTTGGTCAACCAACCAATCAGAGACGGCCACGGCGAGGCTAGCTTCGTCCTCGCAATTACTTATAACCGGAACTTTGATTTTATATGCATACTTCATAAGAACGTCGCCCATTCCCATAAGAGCAGCTACAGCGTACTGAAATTGACCAGAATCCCAATCGCTTTGTGAAAGCTTCTTTACTCCATCTCTCATTGACTTTCTCAACTGTTCATCGTCCTTCAGTTCGGCAAGTACTGCTAAAATATCGGTTTCTCCTTTCCCAAAATTGCTGATGTCATTATCTGGATTCATCTCGTCAAACATGAGCGGCTTATAGGAGTGGTGTAGATATGCCAGTCCTTCAGTAACAGTGGTCAGACTTTTTGCACTGTAGCCATACCCAGTGTGTATTAACCCGTGGATAGCCGAGCACACTAACCCTCTACTCAACCTTGGGAACTCTTCTCTCAGCATTTCCTCCATTGATCCATATTCCTGTTGTTTCATATTAAATCGATTCCGTATCTTGTAGTACAATTTTCGTTGTCCAAGAAGTTTGTGAAGTTCGTCGTCAGTTGCGGGTTCTGCGTCAGTACTTTCGTCACTGTGAAGTGGGTGATTTGGTGGTTCAAGGTTGCCTTGATTCCCATAGTCGTCAATAAATCTCTTAACCCTGTCTTGGCCTCCGCCAAGCCTGTCTATAGCGATGATGCCATGTGCTATGTGATTGCTCCGGAACGTCTTATTCTCAATGTAGTATTTCTGCGTTGATTGGTCCTCCAGAATCTCATTCAACCAGGAACCGGAAGTGGTGACCGTTGACATGTTAAATCTACAACAAGAATCAACACACATGTTCATTAATGAAGTACAGTGGCACGTGTTTGAACAAAAAAGGAAAAATGATAATTTACAAAGAAGTGTATATTCATAAAATATGACGACATATATCTAGCTTTCATATTATGAATGATAGCATAACACTGTAATCCTCAAATAGTTAAACATCAATGAAGATGGTCTCCGGAAATCAGCGATATGGTCTCCGGAAATCAGCGATATGGTCTCCGGAAATCAGCGATAGGAGTTGCCACTTCGTGAGTACACGCGTTAGTGAACTAAGCAAAGAAGCATTAAGATTAAGAAATGATTGCCAATTGGTTATTAACGAATACATGAAGTAATTAGAGATTGGTTATGTTATTCGTTGCTAGTAATACAGCGCGGATATTTCAGATCGCAAAGGAAACACTACAGAGATTAGAATACTGTCAAAGCTTTGTTTAATTATCAAGGTAAATGTGAATGACGTGATGTTAGACCAGTATTTCCATTTTAGCCGCTGTTTTGGTCCGAGGTTTGTTCTCAGGACAATGCAACAAAACTCTACCCGGTATGGTAAATACACAGCTATGTTCAGTCGTTTTTCGATGATATTAAACTGGAAATGTTGCATAGTAAATATAACATATGATTCGTGTCTTAAAATGTTTTTAGTCGCAAGGTACATGTATATCCATGTCAAGTTCAAGTTCTTTATTACCTTGGGTCTTTTGACCCATCGGTTTTAAAGTGAGATATATTTACAATATTTACACAATACGATACATGCAACACATACAATACAATACCAGCAATGTACAAACAGTACGTATAGAGAGTGTAACAAGTTAGGTTAATTGGTTTCTTCTTACATTTGTCGCTTTTATATATTTGGCCAAATTGACAAGTTCTTTTTGTGTTATTTACATTAAATAAATTTATCATTTTGACCATACTTGGTTTTTATGTTATAACCTTAACAACTTACTTGGGTAGAGATTTCAGCCCCTATAAGTGACGGCCCGTGTAAGTGCTTTGGCTATATTCCCCAAAATTACCACAATCGCTGTTGCCAGAATTTGGGCGGCAATTTAAGCTGACCACAAACAGGCGACCGATGAGGTGTCTGCAGCGACCGGTTATAGCAGGTTTAAACAAAATTAGTTAACACTATCACGTGCTCACATGTACGTTAACGTGCGTGCATAACTTGTGAGAGGATCCGAAGGATATCTTGTCCCTATCGTTAGCTTACAAAGACTATATATTCTCGTTTAGATAATCTAAATTTACTTGAGTATGTTAAATGTATTTATAGTGGCCTCTTGTATATTGTTACCATCGATATATCTAGGTCTCGGTCGTTTGAATGAAACAATGTTCATACAAGTATCTATTTATTTTTGTAAGTTATAACATTAAGTAGAATTCTAGGAAGACTTGATACACGCAGCTACCGGGCACTTCTGCTTACATTTATGTTGGTACATTTTGAGGTAAGTTTTGATAACTGTTGTAATCGAAGTGTATCAAGGTACGCTTTGTTAAAGGTACATTTTCATCACTTTTATAATCCAAAGTTTGGTATACTATCTAGTTTATCAACTTTTATCTTTGGGTACACTCTTGTGTGGAACATATTTGTTTGGTTAATTTTAATACCATAGTGATCAAGAGTGTACGTCATAAAAGAGGACATAAAGGTACTCTATAGAGTTCCGCCGTTATCGGCCATCGTAAACTTTCTTCCTTCATAACTGTATGCCTATAACTATGGGTAGTCATAAACGGTGGTGTTTTAGCATAAAGGTTTTCAATATTATATAGTTTGATATCTTAATTCACAGTAAATGTTGTATGTTATTTAACGTTTGTTTGTTTTGCGGTAACGCACCACAACCAAGGCGCTTGTAAGCAAAATGTGGCCTAATCATATAAATATACGGATAACATTCAACCGTTGCTCAATAGACAAGGATTGACCAACTAAGCGTCATTAATTCCTATGTAGTACAGTGACCTCATCACTTGACCTACAAAATAGTATACGTACCAGACTTAGACTTTCCCACACCAGACATCTATAGTTCAAAATATCTCAGCCTGGTGTTAGGACCAATTGTTATTATTTACGACAGAAAGGCTAGTTTTAAATGCACATCCTGTAATTTAGTTGACTACGACCACGACACCCACTCATATACCCCGGCAGGACGAACTCGGCTGTTATGGTGCATATTTTCTTACATAATTGAACAAAAAACAATAATTAATAACGGAACATCAGAAAAATATCATCATTCAGAATGCACTTCAAATGGAACGGACAAAGTATTAAGAATGATGAAATATGAAATCGGACTATTGCAAGTCTAATCACCCACACCAGATCAGTGTAGACCACAGGGATGTGAGAATGAATTAATCGATAAATTACCAGAATATTATTACACGTGTTTGGTGAATAAATCAGCACTCGTACTTAGATGTGATAAAGTTCGATGAATTTTACATGAGTTGACCTAAACCCCCAAACGTCTAAAAATACTCCCTTTATTGGCTACACACCAGGAAACGTCCCACACGTAAACCTATAAATGATAGTGTAATGTCACTCCACCTTAGCCATCTAATGTACTTACTGACGGTTGTTTCTCCAGCTCAAACCACACACACCTCCAGCCGCTTGCAAACTAATGGCACGACATCGACACATTCGTAGTAAACATGGCATTCGACGTACACACACGGCTAGGTGTGTCATTGAGGTAAGTAAACAACGTCCACGATAAGAAAACAAGGGGGCCAACCGCAGGGTATTCTTTTCCACAATTAGTACGAGTTATTTCCCTTCCTTCGGGCAACCCCCATTCTGTTTCATATAATGATACTTGTGTGTTTTAACCACTTATTGCATTTTCATACATGACACAATAACAGGATGTATTGTAACTGTTTTTGTAATCGAGAATATTAAAGCTATTTGATGTAAAAATGGCAACTATTCGATGTAAAAGTGTAGTGACGATTTAATGTAATAGTGTGTTTTGCAACTTTCTGAGGCAATAGTTTGTAGGAAGGTAGAACTTGATGTCTTTTATTTTATTTTGTTTAATGGCCTATTAACAGCTAAGGTCAATGTGATGATGTAAAACAATTTGTAACTATTTGTTGTTAAAAGACACGCATATTTGTATTAAACATATCAATATTCAATAAAGGCGATCATGTTTAAGTCACATTATGTAATATACAGGACACTCTGATTTACCGTCAACTATGAGATATGTTTTCACGAGTGTTTTATAATCTAATTTATATATCTAATTGCTCTTTAATTGTTTTTCAGTACTTGTCAAATGGAGGCACAATGAGAGATATTATTTTGAGTAGATTTGGTGTAACTGATCTCGCATAGAAATACAAGAATACAAAATTAAATACACTAAATATGCACTTTTTCAATTAGTAAATAAAAGCACAAACGTACACTGTAATAAAACACAATTAATGCCTTTTTTAATTAATCAAATCCCAGAAATAAGGAAGTCAGATGATTGAAAAAGTGCATGGTAACAGCTAAGTAGTAAGGGTAACTCGCTCCTTCGAATACTGCTTTGTATCGTACAGGTAGGGAGTGAGTCACTGGCGTGAGATACGCACGTTAGTACATGTACACTCCCTCGGATGACGAGCCGAGCTGTAGTATAGTCAACTGTCTGAAGACTTAATTAAGGTGTCATCGATACCATATAAAATTGTATTTCCGTAGTCCAGGCGAGATGCAATCAGCGAAGGAATCTTTCGGATATGATAGAACAATGGTTTTTTAATGGAGTTTACTGTTTCTATGGTCAAAGATTTGTAAAATATACAAAAGAAGAGGGAAGTAGCGCATTTCCTTATTTTGAAATAATGTGCTATGTTTGGGGTTCTTCAACAGAACTAGACCTCCTTTATGTGAGATATTAAAACTACTAGCCAATCAAAATGTATTCTGAAACGTGTTTTAACAATGCCAACTCGGTCTGAACAGTGGTGAATAGGAATGTGTCGCCCTTGATTAGGTATTAAAATAACTTTTTTACATTTCAAGAAAGATTTTATTAGCTATCAAATATTTCATGAAAGTAATTGTTTTTTTACATAACGTAGCCTCTTTAATGTTGCTGAATCGGTTATTTTATGATAAGTAACGATTTTTTTATTTGTTTATTTTATTCTTTTATCCCTATCTGATGTTTTTTTTCACTATATTATCATATTTTACAACTACAACTGTCACCACACACACAGACTCGAACATTGAAGACCACGATGACGACGACAACACGGAGGTCAACATAGCTCCGCCCCTACTAAATTCTGCATTGACATTGTCGGTATATCACGGCATTAATTAAACGTTATTTGTGTGTGACACTTCCATACATATTGTGATAATGTTTTGCATGCTCAACAATTCGATACATTAAATTACAATTTGAAAAAAAACACATATTCTGAAGTTTATTATTTTTTTTTTAAATAAATTCAGTTTGTGTGTGAACACTTGGGTTCAACACGATAAACCCGATATACCGCCAAACTCGTTATATCGCCAAAAAACAGAGGGTGGAAGGTGGCGGTATAACGAGGTTTGACTGTACTTTCAGGTAAGCGTACACTTTTGTTAGATTTGTCGTCGCCATTGTCTTCGCTATCCTTGTCATATTGACGACACGCAAATAGATGGTCATCGAACCACAGGACAGTTGGCATACCATATAGGAAAATAGCAGTTCCCAGCTGAACGCCAACATGCTAATAATCGTCTTCCTCGAAGTGTCAGCAAACAATGGCTTTCCAGCTCAAAGTCGGTGCCAGAACTATTGAGACTGGTCCAGCTGTTGAAAACCTGGGGGTATATTTTTACCTGTTACTACCAAATCAGGAAACATCGGATGTATCCGGCAGTTTATAACTGTAGATGAATGCAAGACTTTAGTGCATTCACTTGTTACCTCTCGGTTAGATCATGGTAATGCCCTGCTCTGTGGTATATCTGACAAACTAACTAGTCGTCTGCAGAGGGTCCAGAACACTGCAGCACGGCTAGTTACTCGTACTCGAAAGAGAGAGCACATCACACCTGTGCTGTATTCATTGCACTGGTTACCTGTATGATACAGGTCACATTACAAAAGTTTGGTGTGCACATACAAGGCACTTCTATTATCCTTGTGCTGTAAAGCGCCTGGGAGTAATTTCGGAAATTATATATGGCTCTAAACAAATATGCTGTATATTATTCCTTAACTGGATACGTGAGTCAGCTGTATCGCATTTCATCAGTTGATCCAGAAGTCAGCTGTATCCGATTTCATCAGTTGATCCGGGAGTCAACTGTATCGCTTTTCATCAGTTGCTCCAGGAGTCATCTGTTTCGCATTTCATCAGCTTGATTCAGGCGTCAGCTGTATCGCATTTCATCAGCTTGATCCAGGAGTCAGCTGTACCGCATTTCATCAGTTGATCCGGGAGTCAGCTGTATTGCATTTCATCAGATGATCACGGAATCAGCTGTATCGCATTTCATCAGTTGATCCGGGAGTCAGCTGTATCACATTTCATCAGTTGATCCGGGAGTCAGTTGTATCGCATTTCATCAGTTGATCCGGGAGTCAGTTGTATCGCATTTCATCAGTTGATCCGGGAGTCAGTTGCATCGCATTTTATCAGTTTATCCGGGAATCATATGTATCGCATTTCATCAGTTGATCCGGGAGTCAGTTGTATCGCATTTCATCAGCTTGATCCGGGAGTCAGCTGTATCGCATTTCATCAGTTGATCTGGGAATCAGCCGTATCGCATTTCATCAGTTGATCCGGGAATCAGCTGTATCGAATTTCATCAGCTTTATCCGGGAGTCAGCTGTATCGCATTTCATCAGTTGATCCGGGAGTCAGCTGTATCGCATTTCATCAGTTTGATCCGGGAGTCAGCTGTATCGCATTTCATCAGCTTGATCCGGGAGTCAGCTGTTTCGCATTTCATCAGCTTGATCCGGGAGTCAGCTGTATCGCATTTCATCAGTTTCATCCGGGAGTCAGCTGTTTCGCATTTCATCAGCTTGATCCGGGGGTCAGCTGTATCGCATTTCATCAGTTTGATCCGGGAGTCAGCTGTTTCGCATTTCATCAGCTTGATCCGGGAGTCAGCTGTTTCGCATTTCATCAGCTTGATCCGGGAGTCAGCTGTATCGCATTTCATCAGCTTGATCCGGGAGTCAGCTGTTTCGCATTTCATCAGCTTGATCCGGGAGTCAGCTGTATCGCATTTCATCAGCTTGATCCGGGAGTCATCTGTATCGCATTTCATCAGCTTGATCCGGGAGTCAACTCTATCGTTTTCATCAATTCATCCGGGAGTCAGTTTTCTATCGCATTTCATCAGCTTGATCCGGGAGTCAGCTGTTTCGCATTTCATCAGCTTGATCCGGGAGTCAGCTGTATCGCATTTCGCCAGCTTGATCCGGGAGTCAGCTGTATCGCATTTCATCAGTTGATCCGGGAGTCAGCGGTATCGCATTTCATCAGTTGATCTGGGAGTCAGCTGTTTCGCATTTCATCAGTTGATCCGGGAGTCAGCTGTATCGCATTTCATCAGCTTGATCCGGGAGTCAGCTGTATCGCATTTCACCAGCTTGATCCGGGAGTCAGCTGTTTCGCATTTCATCAGCTTGATCGTAAGTTGGATGATAATTTGTGTAATTATTGTATTTGAAAATATGAGGATAACCCTCAGATAGCCCAAATCGAAAATACTCAAAACACTATTGTACATTTTATTTTTTAACTTTTATTCGCATTAAACACATTTTGAATAAATCATGATCATATCTACTGGAACAGATCAAGACTTATTTACTTTTAAACAGACACAGGATGTATAATACGAAACAAATTATAATTAAGTCTATCGGAACATGTTCGTGTAGTACAGTCATATCAAACAAAGATTCGCAATTTCCAGATTTTACTAACAAAATATTCATGCGTATTCAAGAATATTGTCTTTGCCTGCTTGTCCCCTGAAAATAATTAAGCACAGCAGGATTCGTTCATCTTAATTGTTCGGATTTCAACTAAAATCGTCCAAGCATGATGTGCCCAGAATAATCAACACTAATTAAAGTTAAACTGGAGTGCTTTTGGTTATATCTACTGCATGGTTTGTACAACATTAAAGCTCCATTTTATCACAGTTCTGCACAGGAAGCAAGCTATTGATGATATCGATAAAAATGATAAACATTTATTTGCAACAACGGGAAGGGACATACTTTGTAAAATGGATTTATGATACACCGATACATTTCCATTCATCAAAACTATCAAATGTGACTTTTTCACGAACCCAGAGCACTTAGTCACAGTTACTGACATCATTGTCTTTGTAGAATATCTTACACTGGATACCGCATACCGGAGAATTTTCGCTGCATTTTAAATTTTCGCCTAACGAAATGAGGGCGAATTTATCATTTCAGCGAACATTTGTTAACAACGTACTATACATAGTAATTAATTGTGAAGGGCGAATTTAATATTGGGCGAATATAGACTTTACTGATGAAGGGCGAAAGTTTGATTGGGCGAAAATATACTTTACTGATGAAGGGCGAAAGTTTGATTGGGCGAAAATGGATTTTAATGGCGAAGGGCGAACGTTTGATTGGGCGAAAAATTCCCGGTTTACAGTATTTCACTATGTTTTCAGTACACATCTTTAATTATGTTTAATGGACATATGGTTGATTCTTGCTATGGTAATCTCAATAGGTTGTTGGATTGATTGACTGAATAGAAAGTCAAAACAAAATGATTCACAGTTAATTACATTCGCTTCAAGATCAACTCATCAACTCATAAAAATTAAAACTATCACAGAACAAATTCTTGATTCTCAATGTCACACTGTCAATGGATTAATGATGTGTGTGTTTGTCAGCAATATATACTCATTCTGACATTGCAATATAACATATAAAGCAGGACACATGGTTCGCGTATGAGATAAATAAAATTTGATCTCAATCAGAACGCACGTTTCGTATATGAGATCAATTAATGAATGAGTTGTTTACAATTTACATTTGTATACTTATGATTTACAATGTAATGTTGCATCAGTCCAAATCATATATAATACTTACTCTTGGCAATGCTAATTTCATGGAAATACTAAGCATGGTTAACGTGCATATGTTTACACAAGATAATGGAATATACTCAGATAACACAAAACATTGATCTAATAAATTGGGCAATCAAGCGGCTATATCCTTCTATTCACAATACTGTAATTTACACTTTATTACATTAACGCAACTTTGAGAATGTTCTGTTAGGTCGTTTATATGTCATCATCAACGTTTGGTATGTTTTGTAAGGTTAAATATCTGGGCCCAGTTGTTCAAAAGATGATTAGCTTAATCACTGTTTAAAGACATTTTACAACCTTTAATAATTCCGTCAATATACAAGGTAAATACTCATTATGTTACACGTATATTTACTCTACCTAATATTTGATATCTGGACAGTTTTAACTCAGTCAATAGTTGTGTTTCAAAGATACACAAAAATTGAAATTTGTGCTAATCACTGATTAAGCTAATCACCCTTTGATATTGTAAAATATTAACACCTCTAACAACTGGGCCCAGCTCCTTAAGGACGCACCTGTTGTAAAGAGCCGACGTGACCTTTAACAGGTTAGTAACATACTTCATTCTCGGGTTGGTGCAAGATTTTATAATTCGTCCTTCATGTTGCAGTTTGTTTGTTAGGTAACCTGCCGCATTCTCAGAGTTAAACATGTTTTGTTAAGGTGTAGAATGTATCTTCAAAATTGCAGATATATTGTAAAATTGTACCCCCAGTAAAGAGACTTTCTGTGATATTTTAACATGTCATCCCAAAAGATGGGACTTGTGTATCTTGTAACTGCAACCACCGTGCATGTTTGACAGGTTATAGAGTAAAACAATGTGTAACAAGCAATACTGAATTGTTCTTTATACTGATCTGCGAGTTAGATATTACTTGTTGACACTAAGTCAATTTTATTGTCATCTGTTGTAGTTCGTATATATGCATGTATGTAATGGATTTATTTTCTATCTTGTTTTGGTTGTTCTGAAAAATGCGTTTAATATTTTACAATATTTCTATAAAAATCAATACGTTTAACCGTCCTTTCGACAAAATGCTGATGGCAATAACAAATTAACATCTTCATATAGGAGGACACATATTCATATGTTTTTGCAACAGTAATGATAAAAGCTCTCACTACAATCTATGGAACATCTTTCTTACACTACAATCACAGGTTTGTATTATATCCATGTAACATCGAAACTCTTACACGCACTTTTAACACAATCATATAGGGAATCATTCAAACATTACATTCAAATATACATACACTCAATTTACGTTGCTGAAAAGTCAGCAATTCATTCATGCTTGTTTACTTATATTCAGTCCCAAAAACAGCAGCTAAACTCTCACGAGGATTGCACTCGAAGCCATATTCCATTTTCTGCACGTGCAAATCCACCCTTTTCCAGTTTCGGAGGCATCTAAAATGAAGCAAAAAACTTAGTAAAAAGAAAGTAGTGATATTTGTACAGACCAGTGTCACCTTTATGAAGGTATATTGAGTTGGTCGACCAGGCTGGTTTCAACAGATTATTTAGGTAAAAATCCAAATAAAATTCTTAATTTAAAACTGTTAGGCAACTAAGGCGAGTTCTGGGTACATGGAGTTTATAAGTATCATATAGGGAAGGATTTCACTTATTGTTTAGTGCATTTAAAAGCTGAATGTCAGTGTTTCGACGTCTCTATCAGACAGGACAATTCAACCTGGATGATAACATTTCAACAATCAGTACTTATCCACGGTATTTGGGCAAAAATAGTAAAGAGTTCCAGTGGCAATGCTCTTAACCACTTGGATCAGTGCTGCTTTACATAGCGACATTTTATCCCTGAAACACCGATTTGTTCCTTACAAATAGACCCTTGATTCCACATCAATTTTGATGACAAGCTTTCGTATATTTTCTTTTTAACAAAAATGAGTCCGGTGTTGAATTACTCGAACAATACCTAAACTATTTTAAACCAATGAGATCCGTCGGTTTTTTTGTACTGATGCGTTCATAAGGAATACGAGTTCGCTCCCTTTCCCTTACCTCTGTCTCTGGTGCCGACTCTAACTTAAAATGCTTCAGAAGATGAACTATGGCCAGTTTGATTTCAAAAACAGCAAATTTTGAAGCAAAACAATGTCTGGGTCCTGCTCCAAATGGTACATACGCATATGTAGGTCTTCTGGCTACTTGTTCAGGGGCAAATCTGCAATTCAATCAAACAAACGGACAATGACAGAGAATACTTATTAAGCTTTGACTTAGCATTAGGACATCGTTATTAATAATATGTGCAAATGGCAATTACACTAGTTTAAGCACATCGGGATATATTCGGTTAGGAGATATTAGAACTGAAAGCACGTTGGTTTGGTAACGTCAGCCACATGTTTTGTTCTCTATTAACCCCCAGAACTTGATGCCACATTTTTTAACCATTTCTCATTTTCAATTGCCCATATGATGCAATGTAGCACATGACCACTCTATGGTATTTTGCTGAATGGTAATTTGCAAGAAATTGATCGGTACATTTGAAACAAAAAACTATTTCAGTGACATTTTCATTCAGTTGAAAATGAACCCGAGCTGAATATTTTGTATGGACAAACTTAAAGTTATAATACCTTTCCGGATCAAATTTATGCGGATCCGCCCAAACCTCTGGATCTCTGTGTAGAGCAAAGATTGGAACAGATACGTCCATGTCACGTGGGATGTGTCGACCGCAAACTGTCACGTCGGACGACGCCCGTCTGTTAAACCTATGAGAACATTTATTATTAATCATAACTAAGCCAAATAGTGATTTCATTGTGTCGTGTGGTATGCTGTATTTCTTCGGACAATGCATCCTGGCTATTATGTTTTTATCTGCATTTTCTGAATAGGTTATGATTCAATATCACATTTTCTCCTAAATTCGACCCATATTCTACGCCCCATGGTAGATTTGCCTATTCCCTATATACACATCTGATAGTTTCTAATAATATCACGCGATATGTTGTATAACAATATCCAACTTTAAAAAGGATACATTGCCCTATTCAATCATAGATACTGTATATTCTATGTACACTACTATCGGTAAGATAAATTCAGGAATTCAATGATATTCTTCTGTAATACTACGCTATTTATCCCGATTTCATAACTATTTCTTTACATACCAAAGTAAATATTTCATGTACGTTATATTCAATATATAATTTGTATTAAGAAATAATTGTTAAAATTAAATAATATTCATTACACAACATTATATAAACATACCTCAACATAGGTGGAAACATTCGGAGCGTCTCGGATACGACCTTATCTAAGTATGGCAAATCCATAATGCTGTCGTAGCACATATCCCCCTGCAAAGACAAGATAACACACCCTTTCATTAACTTTAAATATACAAGTAGTAAAGATTGCAATCCCTCTTTATTTGATCGTCAATTGTATCATCACCATCAAGTTATTTTATTAACATATTTCTTTTTTAACGCACTGCCGAAGCTACGAGATTTATTATCAAACTCATGTCAGTTGTAATTTAAAAATGCATATTAACACTTTTAAAGGTACTAGGGTGTATGTTAAGCCTTATAAATTGACTGTTAGTGAGGTTATGTGTGTTCGACTGTGAGTAGGTGAGCAGGTTTATTAACAAAGTCACATTGAGATAATCACGATTGTGATAACCCATGCTTCTGTTTACTGTGAAGGTGTATATTTCCACGTAATGAACATTTTGCTCCAAGTTGATCATTTATTCAGCTACAACATGAACATTCGACCATATCGATACACCATTAAACATACACTGCATCAATAGTGTCAACACACAAAAAAGTCTACATCTCATAAAGTCTAAAGTGTTCAGCGAAATATTTTACACGCAAAAACTGCGACCTTTACCGTAGTATTTATTCTGTTTTAAAATTCAGATGTGTTACAGGACTGTTCATCATACTATAATGACACGTTAACTACATTGTTTACAATCATTCACCGTTTTTTAAGTCTTAAACACTGTCGTGTGGTCTTCAAGTATGCATTATGATAATTTTTATTAATATATTCCGTACCTTTTTCCACTTAGTTGATAAATGGAATGTTCTATAAGCTAACTAGACTTTAGCAAGTGGACTTTGCCTGGAGGTACACATTGCTAAAACAGTACATATTTATATTATTGACTTAGTACTATCACCACTGCGGTTACAACCAGGACACACGTTGTTTATGTTCTAGGATAGGAGTAAGATATGTGTCTCATTCGTCATAGGAAGTATCTGTATGACTTAATAGAACATGACACATCAGAGTCCAGATTACTTAATATATTTCTATGAAGCAGATCACACTTAATTGGATTGGACAGATTTATAAATGATTTATTAAACAATGTTATAAGACTGTCTGTGTATCAATAAACAGCTTATATAATGTAATACCATTTTGTCATATATTAACAAAGGGAAACCTTGAATATCCAGCCCACTCCGTTTCCAGCAACTATGACCTAATTGTGTCTGAATTATATAGGTAATTTTGTACAGAAAAAGATATCCCTAATATTAATGCTAGCCAGATAGTGGAAGAATAAGAATAATGGTGGCTGGAAAGTGGAACAAAAGAAAAAAAGTGAATAGTGAAACAATCAGAATAATAGGTTCTGGACGGGACATATGATTAATGGTGACTGCATTTTAGAACAATAATAACTATAGAGAAACTGTGAGCGAAATAACAATGATATAACCCTCGCTTCATTTTATCTATGTGCTCAACCTTTGAACGCAGGGAGTATAATACGTCAATCGAAATCCCTTTACACATCATGTATGGTCACTTGCCCTTTAACTTAACAATCTAGCAAACAGTTAAGGTGAAGTTACGCTTGCAAGTTTACCGGAGCAGAAAAGCTTCAAGGGCCTTAAACAAAAGCCCCGGAACATAATTGAATCGCCATTTCCTTTCACATTTAAATGATGACGTACTTTCACTGTACAAAGTTATAAAACAAATCTGACGATAAGTAAGGAGGCGTTGCCCTAACAAGGATTTTTGAGCAGAAATTTAAAGTTTCAAGGGCGATAACTACGGAAATCAGATTGAATCGCAAATTTTCTTCTCCATGCACATCTACATATGATGTACTTTCCAAGTCCCAAATGACAAAAAAGTTTCAACAGAAAGTTAAGAAGGATTTGCACTTACAAGATATCTGTAGAAGAAATTAAAGTTTTAAGGACAATATCTTACTGAAAAATAGTCGAATCGTAATTTCTGTCTTCATGCAAATCTACATACACAAATACGTATGTTGTACTTCCTCTGTGCCAAATCACGAAAATTCCACCAACCAATTAGGACTGTATACAATCACAGAATCTTAAAATCAATCATATCTTACGTTACATCGATAAAATAATGAAACTTGTATAAATGAGATCGTTCAACTGAAAAGACATTTTAAAAACCCGGTTGATAGACATTTATCGTGAGAAATGTACATGACAGATAGGACAGTGTTACAGTTTACATTATGATGTTTACAAAAAATGTATATCTCACGGATTACCTGAGAACCACATTTGCGGTAAGGTAAACACATTATATTATTAAAAATCTTCATTTGATAAATTTGCTTTTTCTATGTACACACTTGAATGAATAATGAATCAACCTGTTATTTAACACATTGACTGTCTGTTATTGGATGATTGTTATCGGGACATATTATGTAATACATATGTGTTTCATGAATAACCACTGCAGTATGGTTTGATATTGGCTTTATATCCAAACAGGATGTAACAGCAGCAGCAGTACCGACAAAACGAAAGTCCCTCCGTTTAACAATAGTAATAACAAAACACATGATATAGAACACTAACCATATATTTATTTCTTTTCCTAATATTTTGTTAAGCATTTATTTTTGTTATGCTGGTAGCCGAAGGCTATTGATAGTGACTAAATATCTGAAGATTTTTATGAAAGTAATCAAGAAAGTCTACTCGCTCAATATTCGAGCATGTGTGAAGGGTTCTTTTTTAAGCAGCTCTATTTTTGCAATTTTCGTAATTTTCGCACATGTATAAATACAATAACTTACTTTACAATCGTTTTATACCTACAAGGATAAGCACAAATTTATACTGTTGGAAAAAATGTGCCCCCACACAGTTTAGTTTACGTCTAATGCACTGCACTGCACGTGTTATGGTACGATTTTAGATCATATCATTTTTGTTGTCTAATTGGTATTCATTTATGCAACGAACGAAGATCTGCTTTCTTATTATTTGTTTTCATTGTGAATGATGGTATCGTGCTATGTCGTAGGCCTGTTGTTAACACTCTGGCCTTCCATGCAGGCGGCCGGGGTTCGATCCCCGAAGTCGCCGTACGCATGGAATATTTAGAGAAAGTGTTTTTCTCCTGCCCACACAACTCCAACAACCCAGATGGAGTATAAAATGGTCTGGGTGGGTGTTGCGGTATCTGTGCTGTAGCATTCAAGTGAGGTGGCACTTTAAATGATACCGTTGGAAGCACGGCCCCACTACAAAACAGAACATAATACATCTCCAGCACACACAGATGCATACACACATAGGGAGATATTAGCCAGGTGGCATAGGACTAGTAGTTAGCGCCTGATAAGGCAGCTCCTGCGAATTCCTCAATATTGTATTGATTAATATATATGCTAATTGTATTGGCTGTATATAATTTTATATCTATGTACTGTAAAGCGCTTTAGAGTGACTTATGTTAGCTAGATAGGGCGCTATATCAAATGTTGTATATTTTATTTATTTTATCTATTTAAGAACGATGTGACCTTGTGAGATATCATGATACTGTCGCTAGGTTACAGTATACCTGTGTGATGTCACGCTCCACTGCCTCCGTCTGTTACCAAACATACCTTGATAATGCTGTTGTTTATCTCGTGTATCAGACGCTCCTGACAGTCAGTGTTTGTGGCGAGATTGTAAGCTAGGAAAGCCAAGGCATTCGCTGTGGTGTCATACCCAGCCATTATAAAGAAGAGAATGTTTGCCGTTATTTCTTCTTCCGTTAGACCTGTACAATTAAAAACCGTATATGATATAACATATATGATATTAATAGCAATTTCAAAAGAATATTTTCATGTGTTGCATCTCCACATTTATTGTCTTTATTTAATAGCTGTACCGTAGAAACATAATACCTTTTTTTGTGATGTTTCATTGTTTCAACCTCTTATCAGCTATAGGATATTAGGATTATTTGAGACAAGTGATAATATATTGCGAAATTAATTCGACAATAACCAAATTTCAATGAAAAGCTTCATTTTTAGGTAATAATTGTATAACTTTGGGAAATAATTGTAAAACTTCATTACATGGACATGAATCGTTTTGTTTGATAATAAGGAAAAACAATGGGTGTTTGGGGGATATTTCCTCTACTTAAAATAGAGAGCAGAGGAGACAGCCATCCTTTTTTTTCGTTTTAAACATAGAAAGCGATCCACGTCTCCGTGAACTATATCGCCCTTCACGCGCCTATGTAAAAGAAATGCCCCCTAACTATTAAACGTATTCCTTCTACATGTTTATGCACGGAAGTCTTATAATATACAAGGGTAATCTTATATGACCACAAGACACGCTACACACACAGCAAGCATCACTTATTGCTCTGTCGGATTTGTTCAAACGTTAAGACATGAAGAAAAACACAATGCCTTTATTAATACGATTGGTAATATTCCACTTGGAAAACTTTATAAGATTATTCGACAAAACAATACATCGCTTGGCTCCATTATCATGTTGTTCTTCGCAATTCATTTCAGAACACAATTTGAACAGAATTTGGCTTGAAACTATCAAAAGAGGTTCGTGTGGTTCGCTGATAAATATAATTTATCGGAACATCTATATCCCGTGTATATATGTTGCTACTACCTGTTAATATGAAATAAAAGGAAATTGGTTAAAGTCAAAATTTTGCGTTTTCCATGCCAATCGGTTAATTATTTAAAATTAACTTCAGTGTTTTCGAAATTGTTGCCTGTTTTGCTGTCTGCAGCGATTCGCGACTTTATCACGTTAACACTGGAGCTATATCGTTATCTAACCGACAAATGGTACCTCTTTCCTTGTTCTTAGCTGAATTGTTGTTGTCATTGTCACTTCTTTCTGTCATGAACTTTAAAAAATCGGATCGAATCTGAAAGCAAATTAGGTAAAAATAAAGATACGTGTATTGGGTTATAATGTTTAAAAAATAGTTTTTTTTTATTATATAATAATAATTTCAAAATATAATAATAGATAAATTTTCAGACATAATTTATCTTAAAACATTCTTAATACGATATGAAAAGGTTGGCATATGTTACTACAATTTACACTTAGAGAAATCATTGTTAAACATTTATGTTATGACAAAGATAAAGTCTAGACCTAGTCTAGATGTTAACCAGATATGTATACATAAACAGTATATAGTTACATAAAGCAAATGTCCCTGTATTGTTACAGAGTTATATATATATATATATTAACCAATTTTAATCAAATACCGATGGTAACCAGATATTTAAACAAACGTTATACATAATTCACACAACCCTGTTTTGTTAGAGAATCATATCTTGAATAACAAATATTTCAAACATATTGATGTTAACCAGACTGGATTTTCTTCTGCCGACCAATAGATTATACCCTGAACGTGATATAGCAGGCATATCGAATAAACTGTTTATAATATTATTTACTCTGTATATAAATACTAACCGGCGCATCTGATTGGTTGATTCTGTCCCTTGTGATGTCTGTGAAAAATTCAATGATGTCCTTAGAACAAGGTGACACGTTGAAATAGTTAAGTACCTTTCTCATCGGAGGACATAATGCTGCCGGAATAAACAGTATAACAGGTATTGTAATACATCGACGTTCATTGGATTAATGATTTGTGTTACATGTTCATGTATATAATCATTTTGTGCAGAAATTAGGCTTCTCTTATTAAACATGTCTGTGCCAGATACATATATATATAAGTGCTTCGGCGATTTATGAAGATCACACAATAAGATAGTCAATGCAAATTATTTGGAATTCGTAACATTTTCATGTATTTTGTCCACTAGATACACAGAGCGTCATAGTGCTATTAAGTTTCATATGAAAACATGTAGGGATAGAGAGAGACACATACATGTAGGGATAGAGAGATACACATACATGAAGGGATAGAGAGAGACACATACATGTAGGGATAGAGAGAGACACATACATGTAGGGATATAGAGAGACACATACATGTAGGGATAGAGAGAGAGAGACACATAGATGTAGGGATACAGAGTGATACATACATGTAGGGATAGAGAGAGACACATACATGAAGTGATAGAGAGAGACACATACATGCAGGGAAAGAGAGAGACGCATACATATAGGGATAGAGAGAGACACATACATGAAGTGATAGAGAGAGACACATACATGTAGGGGTAGGAGAGACACATACATGAAGGGATAAAGAGAGAGACACATAGATGTAGGGAGAGAAAGTGATACATACATGTAGGGATAGAGGGAGACACATACATGAAAACATGTAGGGATAGAGAGAGACACATACATGTAGGGATAGGAGATACACATACATGAAGGGATAAAGAGAGAGACACATAGATGTAGGGAGAGAAAGTGATACATACATGTAGGGATAGAGGGAGACACATACATGTAGGGATAGAGAGTGACACATACGTGTAGTGATAGAGAGAGACACATACATGTAGGGATATAGAGAGACACATACATGTAGGGATAGAGAGTAATACATACATGTAGGGATAGAGAAAGACACATACATGTAGGGATAGAGAGAAGAGAGACACATACATGTAGGGATATAGAGAGACACATACATGTAGGGATAGAGAGTAATACATACATGTAGGGATAGAGAAAGACACATACATGTAGGGATAGAGAGACATACACACATGAAGGGATAGAGGGAGACACACATACATGTAGGTATAGAGAGAGACACATACATGTAGGGATAGGAGATACACATACATGAAGGGATAAAGAGAGAGACACATAGATGTAGGGAGAGAAAGTGATACATACATGTAGGGATAGAGGGAGACACATACATGTAGGGATAGAGAGACATACCCACATGAAGGGATAGAGAGAGACACACATATAAGTAGGTATAGAGAGAGACACATACATGTAGGGATAGGAGAGACACATACATGAAGGGATAAAGAGAGAGACACATAGATGTAGGGATAGAAAGTGATACATACATGTAGGGATAGAGGGAGACACATACATGAAAACATGTAGGGATAGAGAGAGACACATACATGACACATACATGTAGGGATAGAGAGAAGAGAGACACATACATGTAGGGATATAGAGAGACACATACATGTAGGGATAGAGAGTAATACATACATGTAGGGATAGAGAAAGACACATACATGTAGGGATAGAGAGACACACATACATGTAGGGATAGAGAGTGACACATACATGTAGGGATAGAGAGACATACCCACATGAAGGGATAGAGAGAGACACACATATATGTAGGTATAGAGAGAGACACATACATGTAGGGATAGGAGATACACATACATGAAGGGATAAAGAGAGAGACACATAGATGTAGGGATAGAAAGTGATACATACATGTAGGGATAGAGGGAGACACATACATGTAGGGATAGAGAGACATACACACATGAAGGGATAGAGAGAGACACACATATATGTAGGTATAGAGAGAGACCCATACATGTAGGGATAGAAAGAGACACATATTGTAGGGATAGAGAGAGAAACACACCCATGTAGGGATAGAGAGAGAGACACACATACATGTAGGGATAGAGAGAGACACATACATGTAGTGATAGAGAGAGACACATACATGTAGGGATAGAGAGTGATACATCCATGTAGGGATAGAGAGAAACACATACATGTAGGGATAGAGAGACACACATACATGTAGTGATAGAGAGTGATACATACATGTAGGGATAGAGAGAAACACATACATGTAGTGATAGATAAAGACACATACATGTAGGGATAGAGAGAGACACATACATGTAGGGATAGAGAGTGACACATACATGTAGTGATAGAGAGAGACACATACATGTAGGGATAGAGAGTGATACATACATGTAGGGATAGAGAAAGACACATACATGTAGGGATAGAGAGAGACACATACATGTAGGGATAGAGAGTGACACATACATGTAGTGATAGAGAGAGACACATACATGTAGGGATAGAGAGTGATACATACATGTAGGGATAGAGAAAGACACATACATGTAGGGATAGAGAGAGACACATACATGTAGGGATAGAGAGTGACACATACATGTAGGGATAGAGAGAGAAACACATACATGTAGGGATAGAGAGAGACACATGCATGTAGGGATAGAGAGAGACACATACATGTGGGGATAGAGACACATACATTAAGGGATACTGACGTATACAGAGATAGAAGCATAAGTCGGATTAGTGAGATATATAGGGGCTGAGACTATGTAGGAATAGAGACACATATTATGATAGTGATATAAACAAAGTATTAGGAAATTGACACATGTAGGGATTTAGACTGTGTATAGATAGAGACATTCGTAGGGATGGAGACATTTAGGTAAAGATAAATTCGTACGGTCCAAGACACTTGTAACGATAGTGGGTTTAATGTGAATGGTGACAGATGTAGGGACAGAGATATGTGTAGAAATACAGACATTATAGAGGTAGATATATATGTAGATAACGAGACAGCAAATGAGTAGATTTATATGTAGATATAGAAAACTTATAGGGCATAAATATGTTAAATATATGAAGATACTATAGAGGTATATATATAAGAAAATATAGAAACATTGTATGTGTACATATAAATATATATTAGACATATATATGAACAAATAAAGACATTATAGGGATAAATATGTATTTGTAGATATAGAGAGGTTAGAGTATATATCTATATGTAGAAATAGAGGCATTATAAAGGAAGATATATATGTAGAAATAGAGGCATTACAGAGGTTGATATATGCATATAGATATAGAGATATTATAGAAGTAGATAAATGTATATATATATATAGAAACATTATAGAGGTTGATATATGTATATAGGTATAGATACATTTTAACCCTCCAATAATGGGTCAATATCATGAAATGATACATGTTGTAATGAAGGAAACACAGATAATATAACTTATTCATGGGACACACATACCACATATTCCGCCAAGCCGAATACAGCCAGCATTCCCTGCTATCCATGCAACATGAGCTTGTTTTATAAGTACATTTTCTGGATCTTTCGCTGAGTTGACTTTCTGACCAATGACACCCCCCATTAGTATGTCCATTGAAAAGTGACTGCAATGTCTAAAATCGAAAATACACAATGAAATATTATATGTCGGCTCAGCGCATTCAATAACTATTATTATAACATGTTATACTGAATGTCAATCATGATCACAATAGGTCTTTCCACTCTTGTTGTCTACCGTTTTAGTTTTTTCTTTCTTTTATAGTCTCTTAGTCGTCTGAGTATTAAATAATGACAATCCAGCACGAAAAAAACCCCTACTAATAACATTCTGTAGAACACAATACTTACTGCATGAAGTCGAAACTCTGTCCACTCTTTGATGAAATCTTGATGTTTTCGACCATTGTGTCTAAACATTCAGTCAACATTGGACATATCTGTAAATACAATCAACAATGCATTTAAAACTTCGCTAGCGATACCAATGAGGGAACGTCATTGGGAATAAACTTTCTATGGCTATGACGGGCTATCCCAGGGTAAGGCAAAATACGTAAATTATAGATATAAATTATAAATATAAATTATAGATATAAATCATAGATATAAATTATAGATTAATTTATAGATACAAATAAAGATTAAATTATAGATATAAATTATAGATTAAATTATAGATATAAATTAAAGATATAAATTATAGATTAATTTATAGATATAAATTATAGATATAAATTATAGATATAGATTATATATATAGATTATAGATAACTTTGTTAATTACCAACTTATATGAAATTGTTTTTGATGTGTATGCCTTTTCCTGAATAAACATTATTTTTATACAATGAAATTGTACATCATAAGATATTAAAGTTAGTAGTATTTCAGAGTATTATTACTTTTAGTAAAATATCACTGTTTCAATGAGATACTATAATCTCTAATGTAAATATACTTTATCACTGAGGTGAGGTGCTACGTGTTTTACGACTACTCAATGTGTCTTACCTTGACAGTGCAGCATAGTAAATGCATGTATGTGTACATTTATATTGTTACACTAATTAAGAAGCGAGTATTGCACTTTAAGTAACGTTCACATTGACTAATATTGTCCACGTATTAAATATACAATTTTAAGATGACAGGTTCCTAAATCGTTTTCGAAATATCTTATGATAAATACAGAGGTTAAACTTACTACGTACTAATTTATGATAATCGTTTTTATCAAATTCAATTTACTTCCATATTATGTTAAATATCTGAGGTCTACCAAGTTTCTTGAGTTTAGAATAACTAACAATAGTTGTTTAAATATTACTAATTACCATGATTTAAGAAGCACTTACATATTTTATCATATACTCATGATATCAGAGTGTACTTGTATTAGCTTATATTGACTTAACAATGTAACTCATTCATGAAGCAACGTGCTTTATTTCCTTTTACAGCGTCACCTTAATCTGTATCTTTATCTTAACCTTTATCAGCTTCTTATAAATTTGATAAGACTTCGCGATTGCTTAACTAAGTTAGCTCAGTCATATGGCCTAACTTTAAAAGTTAAATATTGATATTTAAATATTGCAGTTTTTGATACCTTCGTGTTTTCAACAGTGGCTGAACCATATATCTCAGTGATCATCCAATTTTCTTGATAAAGAAAATTGCAAACACGTGTCCTGTTTTTGATAAAATGAACAAAAACCTCACTTCTTTATTGATAACTGTATAGTGGGTATATAATGATTGTTAACTTATCATTTCCGTTGAAATATATTGTAAACAACGTTATGATTCCTTAACCGGATCAACTACCTACCTTGTCTATCCTATCCTTTGAAAAAATGGAAGACAACTTCCTGTTAAGAAATCTCCAGTGCGTATTATCAGCAAGGGCCACAGCACATCCGAGAGTCCCGCACATATCAAAAGAGGACTGTCAAGACAAAAGCATAATTTTACAATTAACTGCCTCCTTGTGTTAAAACAAGTGTTTGGTCATTGTTTTTGTAACAAGAACGATTAATAAGACAACGTCTTTTGTCGTATTAAGTGTGTATGTTTTGCCGTTTATTTTTTGACAAAATTATCAATTACTCTTATCCATCACACTATCAAATCAATTGTTGCGTCAAAGAGTAATAAAACGATGAAACTATATAATATTCCGGGATAAATGATGGTGTTATAAAAGAGATAATTCATATAGAGCAATAATGGCGGGATGTATGTCTTTAAGAGTGACATGGAAAGAAACGTTTTTCGCAATATTTCCAAAATTTCATCATGTGATAACACGGATCCATTTTATATGTAGTTATTAAAAGGAAGATCGTGTTTGGCATTCGAAATATACTTGCTATAGTTCTTATTAAAACCGCTGTGACCATTATGGCACAGGAGTAACGTCATTATCATTTTGGCTTACTATTTTCGTCACATAGATACATGATATATCTAACAATTTCCTAACAGCTCCTTGTGTATACAACGGCAAAAAGAAAGGCGATGACTATTTCTTCTGTTTTGATTTCATCTTTCATATTCTCTGACAACCAAAAGTATTGACATAAACAATTGATAATCTTTTGTTTCAATGTGACTATCTTGTAAAGTGGCAAAGTTGCAATCATTAACACAAATTTTACATTTTCTGTATAAGTTTGTTAAACGAGTAAAATATAACATACCGCTCTATTGATGAACACATCTGATCTGTTGATGCAGATTTCTCTGATCATCTCGTGGTCAGCTATTAACGTCACTGGGTTGTGTCCATGGTATATTCTGTAGGTTAAAGGCCAATATACAATTGGTTAGGATAATTGTTTGGATGGTAGATTGATGTTAATAGTGAATACTTTTCAAAACTAAGAAATATCATAAAAGCCCCTGATCGCATGGAAATAAGTAATATTTGAAAATAAAATCTTTAAATAGTAACGTAGACCTTGAGCCTGACCTTTGGGCTTCTCGAAAAAAATACTTGAAGTATTTTCATGCGGCCCTTGTATAAATTTGCATTACTGTATTTTATAACAAATGAAGTTGCTGGACCGATGTCACTAAATTGGATGAGAACATTCTATATATAGCAACGTCGCCATTGACATTGACCTTGAGAACACAGACTCATTCAAATTCTTCTCGTGCTTGGCCTTTCATTAAAGCTTGATCGAAATCCGTCAAGGAATGTCAAGAAAAGCCGCAAGAGCGAAGACAGTAAATCGGGACGGGGCTTGGCGGAATGTCACGAGCACTATATGCAGTAGTTCAATTCACCTTAAATGTTGATGCATGTAACTCAGGAAACTTAAATGTGTTGGTTATATCTATCTCATACCTCTCTGGTTATAGATAACTCACCCGATAAATTTTCCATACGTTGATACAAGCTGCAAATCTGTCCAGGCTAAACCCTAGAAAATATGACATTAGTTATGAAAAATAATTCTATTATGCCGAATTGTTATATGAATAACAGAATATTAGCAATACCATGGATTTTCAATGGTGCATTTAAGAAAGTTTTTTCAATATTTTCCTACTAGTCTTTGGACCAAAAGTGTAATAGTCTACGACTGGTCTTATTGCGACCAATAGTGACCAATTTCTTTTTGATGAATGAACATGAACATATATTACTTGTTGTAAATGTGATATAATAGAACCATTTTACTCCAAATTAGACAAAACATGATTGATGCCGAACAAAGAGCCAACGACATATTCAACTGTAACGAACTGTATTGCATTTCACGCCGACGATAAAAAGTTAGCTGTAACGACCTTTATTACAACTTGTGCCATTGACACAGAGCCATCTGTAAAGACCTCTATTGTAATTCGTACCGACGATTAGACCTTTCTCATTTTGGGGTAGACCTAGCACGGAGCAAGGAGACAGAGACCCAGACAAGTAAATACAGGGATCATTTCAAAAATAATTTTAATGGAACGAAGCGTATAGGGTATGTCAGAGTGTGTACACACGCATGCACCTGACTACAGGTAAGCGAACAGGTAACATCATATGGCGACACAGTTAAGAAATTATGTTACCGGTAGCCACAGCCGTTATAGTCTTTAGTGGCCGTGGTAATTGTGTTTGTGTTCAGTATAAACCGTAATTTAAAAACAAAACGTTTCTAAAAAATTACCCCACTAAGGCGAGATCAGCAAAGAATGGTTTATCAGTTGTACACGTAATGAAAATCAGGGGATGATACTGTTGGTAAGGAGCACTAAAATATCGTTCTTAAGTGTTTTGTCGCAAGCAGGGGACAGCAATCCTTAATACAGATGGAATGAAAAATAATTTTGAGATGTTCCCTGATCTTACTAGTCTCGGTGTCTGTCTCTGGCACCGTGGTAGGTCTGCCTCAAAATGAGAAATGACTACTCAAAGTGATCTGTAACGGCCTCTATTACAATCCGTACCGATGATACAGAGCCATGTGTAACGACTTCCATTACAAGTTATGCCGACGACACACAGTAAGCTGTAACGATCTCTGTTACAACTCGTGCCAACGAAGGACAGCCATGTGTTACAACTTCTTTTACAGTTTATGCCGACGACAAAGAGTGAGCTGTAACGACCACTATTCGTGCCGACCACACAGAGCCAGATGACACGATTTCAATTACAATACGTGCGGACGACACATATATGAGCTAAAACGACCTCTATAACAAATCCTGCCGACGACACGAGTAATCTTTAACGACCTCTATAACAATCCTGTCGACGACACAGAGCGAGCTGTTTCCACCTCTATGACAAATCCTGTCGTTGACAAGAGTGAGCTATAACGACCTCTGTAACAAATAATGCTGATGACACGAGTGAGCTATATCGACCTCTATAACAAATAATGCTGATGACACGAGTGAGCTATAACGACCTTTATAACAATAAATGCTGATGACACAAGTGAGCTATCACGACCTCTATAGCAAATCCTGTCGTTGACACGAGTGAGCTATAACGACCTTTATAACAAATAATGCCGATGACACGAGTGAGCTATAACGACCTTTATAACAAATAATGCTGATGACACGAGTGAGCAATAACGACCTATATAACAAATACTGCTGATGAAACGAGTGAGATATAACGACATATATAACAAATAATGCTGATGACACGAGTGAGCTATAACGACCTTTATAACAAATCCTGTCGTTGACACGAGTGAGCTATAACGACCTTTATAACAAATAATGCTGATGACACGAGTGAGATATAACGACCTCTATAGCAAATAATGCTGATGACACGGGTGAGATATAACGACCTTTATAACAAATACAACTGATGACACGAGTGAGATATAACTACAGCTATAACAATTCGTGCCGTTGACACAGGGCGAGCTGTTTCCACCTATATAACAATTCCTGCCGACGACACAGAGCCAGCTGTAACGACCTCTATAACAATTCCTGCCGACGACACAGAGCCAGCTATATCGACCTTTATAACAAATCCTGCCGACGGCACTGGGCCGGCTAGAACGACCTCTATAACAATTCCTGCCGACGACACTGGGCCAGCTGTAACGACCTCTATAACAAATCCTGCCGACGACAGAGAGCCAGCTATAACGACCTTTATAACAAATCCTGCCGACGACACTGGGCCAGCTGTACCGACCTCTTTAACAATTCGTGCCGACGACACTGGGCCAGATGTAACGACCTCTATAATAATTCGTGCCGACGACACTGGGCCTCTATTACAATTCTAGCCTAATACAAAGAGCCAACTATAACGCCTTCCATTTTAATACGTGCCCCGAGGTTCAGCTTAAATGACCTTTATTACAATATGTTGCGATGACCGGCGTTCAGCTGTAATGACCTCAATTGCAATTCTTCTGGTGAGAGGAGGTCAGCTTATTAAACTCTGTAGCGATGGGATTGGTTTAATATTTTACGATTATTTTTTTCAAAATATTTTAGAGGTCACTTTTAAAAAAATATATAGAATGGTATCACCTAGCGTAAATGTCGACTACCGTCTCCACTAATACACACTCTATCATTATCATCTATCGAGGGGAAAAGAATCAACATTCCTGTATAACATATCACAAGCAGTCCCTCTTTTGTTACTGTTTCAACAGTGGCGTCAAATTTCAGGGGAGTTCATAACCCTTATTCATTCATACGAACATGACACCTGAGTCGTCTGTTGTGTGAAGCATGGTTAACTTAACGTCGAGTAACGTTATATTGCCTTAGAAATATTGATTATTTTGCAGACGTAGCAATTATAGATAAACAATTTATAACACCTCCAAGGATCAACTGATACCTAAAATATGTGGAAGTATGTGTTTGAAATATACACTCGTGTTCTGTGTGACGTTAATAAAGCTGATAGAAAGTGAAGTAAATAGTTCGTCAGAATGATACTTTTTTTTTTTTGTCCTAGTTCTGTTGTATTCGATAACAAATTGTATATAGCACAAGCAATCAATCCAGCCTGACACGTTTTACAGAGCGATGTGTGAAAAGAATAAATGAATAACTGTGTGTGACATTTAAAAATGTTCATACTAAATCATTTATCACCAGATATTGATAAACTGTTAAATAATTTCTGCTTTCGAAAAAATAGCGAAAAGTTAAAAGTAAATACCAAATGAAACTTCAGTGCAAAATAAAGCAGGCCATAAAGTATGTTAATTTATCTATTTTGCTAGTTTGAAACGTTTTTTTAGTAAAAAGGTTAAAAAAGAAAACGTTCCAATATTTAGGACAAGGTGAATGCACATTTTAATTCCGTATATTAAAGAGTGAGACAGATAAGTCAACCGATTTCTCTTAGCCGGGCTCTAGTAGACTAATGACTTACGTCTTTCTTGTAAGTAGGTAAAATACCAAATATAAATTTGGGTTTTGGTCCTGGAATTCCGAGCTTTGAGAACAAACTGTGTTTCCATTTGCTGTACCTGCAATGACATATAAAATTAAACTAGTTGAAATATTAAACTGTACCACAATTGAGAAACAGATACTTATTAGTTAAATTTTTGCAACCTATAACTTGTTGTAATTGAGACACATCATAGGCACGTATGGTACCAACAGTTATATATGTATTTAGGAATAGGACTCCTGAATAAAGACATATGAGTGATCTGGGAAACCGTGCATTCCTACTGAGTATCTTAAGTGATCGTGTGAGGCAACGTTTATAATGTCCCTGCATAATCGGACACTTTCTTTATTGTTCTCTTCTATGGGAACCTTGGGGAAAATATTTTTACTGCTTAAATTCAAATCGTCAGATATCTTACACTTCTGTGTCTCTGTTAGCACACCTAATGTGTGTATCAAATAGCTAGCGTGTGGCCCTGTACGACATGGGCCGTTAAAATATATTATATAATACCACTTGATATCACTTGTCTGTTAGAAAAGAAAAAAAAAGGCAAACCGACTTGTATATCATTGATCAAAGCGTGCATATCACGACAACCTTTTGTTTGTTTGTTTGTGCGAGATTTACTATAGCTAATGTTGTAAATAAAGGTACCACTTTCTCCACTGGTAGACCACCTTCAAATGCTAAACACAGTGTATGTCACCCAACGATGCCGCATTGTCCAACCACAACTGAAGTAAGAGTCTAAGCTAGCACTGTCACTTGCGCTAAGCCAGCTTGAAGTGCTGAACATAGTCGCATGACACCAAGATCGTCACACTAAACTGAAACCCTGCTTGTCATAAATGCCTAGTGAGGAAAAACCGAGTCTAAAAAAACCCATACAGATCCCGAAAAATGCAATGGTGACAGCCAATCATTGTTTTTGTAATATGTGTCAGAAATAAATGGATACAGAGAAGAAGGCTTCTTTTATTATGCCTGGGTCGTGTGCTAATTGCCTCTCGAACATCACGAATCAGGTTGTTTAAGTCTTCCTGGATCGAGAGGGGATTTGTTCATATGGCCTGTACCGGTGCGATATTTCATATTGTGGGAAATGCTTTTTGATAACATCAAAATAGATCTCGTTTTTGATAACGGTTAAGAATTTTTATTTTGATTCTATTTTAGTTCTCGTTTAACAATTCAGAATCAGTAATAAAAGTTTACACATGTTTACACATAAAGTATGGTGTAATGACTTAAACTGTGGGAAATTCCCTCAGCCTTTTAAATCTTTGTTATGCCCGCTGCTTATGTATGTTCATAACAATACGTTTATAATGTAACTATACATACATGTTCATTTACATATCGTTTTTATAAAGTAAGAGGTATGCTTCGTTAAAGGTACGATGTTATGTAAATATACTTTCATGATACAATCAAGTGGTGGCTGGAGTGAAACCAGCGCAGAAAACCAAAATTACACGCTCTCCCAAGATGTGATATTTCCGTGTATTGTATTTAAAAGTTATGATTACCTCCTACAGCAAATGGTAAAATGTGCTAAATGAGAGTCAATTAAAGGTGAAGAGGATGGATGTTATGCAGCTAAATCGAACATGTCGCGTATTTGTGAGAATACAGAATAGTCTGGGAGACTAGTAAAATGCTGAAATAATGAACGATAGTAGTCTAGGACATCTCTGTAGATCCCTTTTTTCTTTCTTTATCTATGTAAGCCGCCTTATTGGATCGTGGAGGAATTTTTCGGAGGGCTAATTGTAGATTAATTTATGCATAACAACAATGAATCAAGATTTTAAGTGTTTAATCAACCTTCTTTTGAATGTTAACACAGATGGTGATACGTCATATACATGATTCATGAACATGGTTGATTGTTTGTAAATTAAAAGGCCCTTTATAAAAATGTTGTTATGACAATTGATTATCGGTTAATTATATTGCTGGTTGATTGTTTGTAATTTAAAGGTGCCTTTATAAAGAAACACACCTGTTCCGGGTGATTGATATCATCGCTATTGAAAAGAATTCATTGTGGCGACGTTGTATGTGATCGACTTTTAAATCCTCATCAGCGACGCTATTGAATGGTCTATTGGTCTTTTATGTGTAGATTGTAAGACATGTCATTCTTTTGAATTGTATTTAAAAACCATAAACTATTCAGATGTTTTGTATATTGTATATACAATGCAATTTTATCACCATTTGTTATGCTTAAATTAAACTACAATTAGCCCTCCGAAAAATCCCTCCAGAATCCAAGATGGCGGCATACATGGATAACGAGAGATGTCCTAGACTACTAACGATCATAAACATAACTGAATGTTTTCAAAATCAAGCAATAGTTTTATCATCCAATGATCGGTAACTAATTAAAAGACACACGCTCTGATAGTAACATGATGTTTGGCGTCCGATGGTACAGGTGTCTTTTTGACCCATATACTAACGGCAACAAGTAGGTCGCGTCTCTATGCAATACGAGGTAATGAACTCTTCAAGCGATAATGCCATACGTCATGTTTAAGTAGGATATTTCCATGCTAAATTTTCAATCTGTAGATATCAAGGGTGTTGTAAAGCACTACAGTTTTGTTTGAACAATGTCTGTGGCTTGAATGGCTCGGTTTTTCTGTTTGATCAAGGGACAACGTCCTTCTATTTTAGTAGTTAGTAAAAACAACGAGGGATTCCGTTTGAGCATCATATTCATCGATGCCAGATACACTGTCCGAACATTTAAGTTTGTGTTTGCAAGGAGACCTAATTATATAAAGTACTAAATCTTAGTTTGTGATCACACGGAAACCTTGTTAGTCCGGACATTTTAGTTTGTGTTTACGATAGTTTTCAGTCGGGATACTTTGGTTTATGTCTTTTTTTAACAAAAAAGAAGAAAAGGGACTGATGAAAGCTAATTAACAATCGTAAGAGGTTATCATAACTGTGAAGTATTGCCTACCGTGTTTTTCTTACCTTTATTTAATTTTGTTTATCACATGGTATCTACTGTTCTAATGATTTGGCGGTAATACGGATCAGGCCTTCATCTGGAATGTTTAATATCGGTTGCAACATTTGTCAGACCTCCAAACGTCTACTAGAGTATAACAATGTTCCATTATATTATTTTATTTAAAAAAAAAACCACAACAGTGAAACGTAACACTTTCAGGGTCGAATTTGTGATATATTGTATGAAAACAGTAGCTGCAAGGGTTTCTTTGGAAGATCACCATTGTGTTTGAAAAGGATTTTGTGTTTGAAAAGGATTTTAAGAAAGATAAAATATTCTGCTTTAAATACAGTGTACGTTACCGTGGGAATACATACGACTAAGGATATACGGGTAAATGATTGCTATTAAAACGCTGAGAAAAAAAATCTAATATAACATCCAGCGTGATAGCCCAACTGACCTATTGTGAATTGTTTGAACATGCCACACAATCACGATCTTGAAACCGTACAACTGACTGACATTAAAAGCGGTTGTTTGACTATATCCTAACGTGACGTTTGGTCATTAAATTGTGTCAAATAAAATGGAGTTTGATTTGTTTGGTTGAATTACCAGAAAGTGTTGGAGGGAGCGAACCCTAGGTCTCGGATTGAGGTCAATACTGACATGGGTGACGAAAATTCCGATCGGGACGGTGAAGTTGTTCAAATTTCGCCGGTGGCTGCTGTTTTGGAAAGAACAAAATCAGAATGAACACAACAAAAGAAATCCCGTGTTCCGATCATACAGACAGGTTGTGGTATAATTAAGCTAAGATTAAGAAAAAGGAACAATATACAGAACGAAACCATGTCTGATATATTCAAAATATATAAAAGAAAGCCGAATAATTAGCTATTTGTAGTGATGAGTTGGCTATAGCGCACACAGTAGCATACACAGTTATGAGAGTTACAGTAGGTAGTGTGAATCCATGCGCGAAACTATTCCCTATGGTGCATATAATGTGTACAAAAGGGGTTTCCCTAGGCGATTGACCTTCATTCACAGTGTCGCGAGTGACCAGCAAGATACAATTCTACGAACCGGGTCTATATGTGAAATGAATCTATTCATCTTATAGATACGAGTATTACATGTAACTGATTTGTAAGAGAGTTAATGTTCCTTGTTTACCTGAATGCGACGTTAAATAAAGTTTTTTGTATCTTGTATCTTGTATGGTGACATTGTCCCTAAATATGATGTACAATGTCACAATTAACTTATTGAATTTGGTTGTTACAAAAGGCATACACCCGTTAACAAAGGACAAACATCCAAGCGATTTCAATTCAAACTATAACAAAAGAGAATTACCCCAAACAAATTAAACAATAGATCCTTATGAACATCAATAACACATGCGCCCAGTCACTATCTATTCAAACTGTAACAAAAGAAAACTACCCCATACAATTTAAACAAAGGCTCCTTTGTTCTTAAACAATAGTAATTTCTATGACGTCATCGGGTATCATCCCAAGAGGGAGGAAATCCTTCGGAGGATATATTTTCCCCATGTTAATCCAATGGAGAAATGTGTGCCAGAACCACAACTTTCCTTACTTCTAACACCTACCATGGCACTTCAACGACATCAACACCTGGCAACACCAACCACCTAATTTTATTGACAACAACACATGTACAGTACCTACCACGACACTATAACGACAACAACACATGTAGAGTAGCTACCACGGCACTATAACGACAGAAACACATGTACAGTAGCTACCACGACACTATAACGACAGCAACACATGTACAGTAGCTACCACGACACTATAACGACATAAACACCTGTACAGTACCTTCCAGGACACTATAACGACAGCAACAAATGTACAGTATTTACCACGACACTATAACGACAGCAACACATGTACAGTACCTACCACGACACTAAAACGACAGCAACACCTGTACAGTACCTACAACGACACTATAGCGACAGCATCACATGTACAGTACCTACCACGACACTATAACGACAGCAACACATGTACAGTAGCTACCACGACACTATAACGACATAAACACCTGTACAGTACCTTCCAGGACACTATAACGACAGCAACAAATGTACAGTATTTACCACGACACTATAACGACAGCAACACATGTACAGTACCTACCACGACACTAAAACGACAGCAACACCTGTACAGTACCTACAACGACACTATAGCGACAGCATCACATGTACAGTACCTACCACGACACTATAACGACAGCAACACATGTACAGTAGCTACCACGACACTATAACGACAGCAACACCTGTAATGTACCTATCACGACACTAAAACGACAGCAATACCTGTACAGTACCTACCACGACACTATAACGACAGCAACACATGTACAGTTCCTCACGGCAGTATAACGACAGCAACACCTGTACAGTACCAACCACGACACTATAACGAACCTACCACGGCACTATAACGTCAGCAACACCTGTACTGTACTTGTGCAGTAGCTACCACGACACTATAACGACAGCAACCCCTGTAATGTACCTATCACGACACTAAAACGACAGCAACACCTGTACAGTACCTACAACGACACTAAAGCGACAGCATCACATGTACAGTACCTACCACTACACTATAACGACAGCAACACATGTACAGTACCTACCAGTACACTATAACGACAGCAACACATGTACAGTAGCTACCACGGCACTATAACGACAGCAACACTTGTGCAGTAGCTACCACGACACTATAACGACAGAAACACCTGTACAGTACGTTCCAGGACACTATAGCGACAGCATCACATGAACAGTACCTACCACGACACTATAACGACAGCAACACATGTACAGTAATTACCACGACACTATAACGACAGCAACACCTGTAATGTACCTATCACGACACTAAAACGACAGCAACACCTGTACAGTACCTACCACGGCACTAAAACGACAGCAACACATGTACAGTACCTACCACGACACTATAACGACAGCAACACATGTACAGTAGCTCCCACGACACTATAACGACAGCAACACATGTACAGTAATTACCACGACACTATAACGACAGCAACACCTGTACAGTACCTACCACGACACTAAAACGACAGCAACACCTGTACAATACCTATCACGACACTAAAACGACAGCAACACCTGTACAGTACCTACCACGGCACTATAACGACAGCAACATATGTACAGTAGCTACCACAAAACTATAGCGACAGCAAAACATGTACAGTAGCTACCACGACACTATAACGACAGCAACACATGTACAGTTCCTCACGGCAGTAAAACGACAGCAACACATGTACAGTTCCACACGACACTTTAACGACAGCAACACCTAACTAACGACAGCAACACATGTACAGTTCCTCCCGGCAGTATAACGACAGCAACACATGTACACAACACATGTACAGTACCTACCACGGCATTATAACGACAGCAACACATGTACACAACACATGTACAGTACCTACCACTACACTATAACTACAGCAATACCTGTACAGTTCCTCACGGCACTATAACGACAGCAGCATATGTACAGTAGCTACCACAACACTATAGCGACAGCAACACATGTACAGTTCCTCACGTCACTTTAACGACAGCAACACCTGTACAGAACCTACCACGGCACTATAACGACAGTAACACATGTACAGTAGCTACCACGGCACTATAACGACAGCAGCATATGTACAGTAGCTACCACAACACTATAGCGACAGCAACACATGTACAGTTCCTCAAGACACTTAAACGACAGCAACACCTGTAGAGTACCTACCACGACACTATAGCGACAGCAACACATGTACAGTACAACGACAGCAACACCTGTACAGTCCCTACCACGGCACTATAACGACAGAAACATTTGAACAGTACCTACCAGGACACTTTAACGACAGCAACACATGTACAGCTTCTCACGGCAGTATAACGCAAGCAACACCTGTACAGTACCTACCAGGACACTATAACGACAGCACTATAACGACAGAAACATTTGAACAGTACCTACCAGGACACTTTAACGACAGCAACACCTAACTAACGACAGCAACACATGTACAGTACAACGACAGCAACACCTGTACAGTACCTCCCACGACACTATAGCGACAGCAACACATGTACAGTTCCTCACGTCACTTTAACGACAGCAACACCTGTACAGTCCCTACCACGGCACTATAACGACACCAAAACACCTGTAAAGTTCCTCACGGCAGTAAAACGACAGCAACACATGTACAGTTTCTCACGGAAGTATAACGACAGCAACACCTGTATCACTATAACGACAGCAATACCTGTACAGTTCCTCCCGGCAGTATAACGACAGCAACACATGTGCAGTTCCTCACGGCAGTATAACGACAGCAACACCTGAACAGTACACCCCACGACATTATAACCACAGAAACACATGTACAGTACTGTACCTACCAGTTCCTCACGGCACTATAACAACAGCAACACATGTACAGTACCTACCGAGACACTATAACGACAGCCACATCTGTACAGTACATACCACGACATTATAACGACAGAAACACATGTACAGTACTGTACCTACCAGTTCCTCACGGCACTATAACAACAGCAACACATGTACAGTACCTACCAGACTATAACGACAGCAACACATGTGCAGTTCCTCACGGCAGTATAAAGACAGCAACACCTGTATAGTACTAACCACGGCACTATAACGACAGAAACATTTGAACAGTATCTACCAGGACACTTTAACGACAGCAAGACATGTACAGTTCCTCACGGCAGTATAACGACAGCAACACCTGTACAGTTCCTCACGGCACTATAACGACAGCAACACATGTACAGTACCTCACGGCAGTATAACGACAGCAACACCTGAACAGTTCATATCACGACATTATAACGACAGAAACACATGTAGATTACTGTACCTACCACGGCACTATAACGACAGCAAAACACCTGTAAAGTTCCTCACGGCAGTAAAACGACAGCAACACATGTACAGTACCTACAAGTACACTATAACGATAGCAACACCTGTACAGTACCTACCAGTACGCTATAACGATAGCATCACATGTACAGTACCTACAACGGCACTATAACGACAGCTACACCTGTACAGTACATACCACCACACTATAACGACAGCAACACCTGTACAGTTCCTTACGGCAGTATAACGACAGCAACACCTGTACAGTACCTACCACTACACTATAACGACAGCAATACCTGTACAGTTCCTCACGGCAGTATAATGACAGCAACACCTGAACAGTACATACCACGAGATAATAACGACAGAAACATATGTACAGTACTGTACCTACCACGACACAATAACGACAGCAACACCTGTACAGTTCATCACGGCACTATAACGACAGCAACACCTGTACAGTTCCTCACGGCACTATAATGACAGCAACACCTGTACAGTACCTACCAGGACACTATCACGACAGCAACACATGTACAGTACATACCACGACATTATAACGACAGAAACACATGTACAGTACTGTACCTACCACGGCACTATAACGACAGCAACACACCCTTTAACGACAGCAAGACATGTACAGTTCCTCACGCCAGTATAACGACAGCAACACCTGTACAGTACCTACCAGTACACTATAACGATAGCATCACATGTACAGTACCTACAACGGCACTATAACGACAGCTACACCTGTACAGTACATACCACGACACTATAACGACAGCAACACGTGTACAGTACCTCACGGCAGTATAACGACAGCAACACCTGTACAGAACCAACCACGGCACTATAACGACAGAAACATTTGAACAGTACCTACCAGGACACTTTAACGACAGCAACACATGTACAGTTCCTCACGGCAGTATAACGACAGTAACACATGTACAGTACCTACCAGGACACAATAACGAAAGCAACACATGTACAGTACCTACCACGACACTATAACGACAGCAACACCTGAACAGTACATACCACGACATTATAACGACAGAAAGATATGAACAGTACCTACCAGGACACTAAAACGACAGCAACACATGTACAGTACCTCACGGCAGTATAACGACAGCAACACCTGTACAGTACCTACCAGGACACTATAACGACAGCAACACCTGAACAGTATATACCAGGACATAATAACGACAGAAACACATGTACAGTACTGTACCTACCACGGCACTATAACGACAGCAACACCTGTACAGTACCTACCAGGACACTATAACGAAAGCAACACATGTACAGTACCTACCACTACACTATAACGACAGCAATACCTGTACAGTTCCTCACGGCAGTATAATGACAGCAACACCTGAACAGTACATACCACGACATTATAACGACAGAATTACATGTAGATTACTGTACCTACCACGGCACTATAACGACAGCAAAACACCTGTAAATTTCCTCACGGCAGTATAACTACAGCAACACATGTACAGTACCTACCAGTACACTATAACGACGGCAACACCTGTACAGTACCTACCACGATACTATAACGACAGCAACACATGTACAGTTCCTCACGACACTTTAACGACAGCAACACCTGTACCGAACCTACCACGGCACTATAACGACAGCAACACCTGTACTGTACCTTTCACGACACTATAACGACAGCAACGCATTACAGTACATACCACGGCACTATAACAACAGCAACACATGTACAGTACCTACCACGACACTATAACGACAGCAACACATGTACAGGACCTACCACGGCACTATAACGACAGAAACATTTGAACAGTACCTACCACGACATAATAACGACAGAAACACACATACAGTACTGTACCTACCACGACAGCAACACCTGTAAAGTTCCTCACGGCACTATAACGACAGCAACACCTGTACAGTACCTACCACGGCACTATAACGACAGCAACACATGTACAGTACCTACCACGGCACTATAACGACAGCAACACATGTGCAGTACCTACCAGTACACTATAACGACAGCAACACCTGTACAGTACCTACCAGGACACTATAACGACAGCAACACCTGACAGTACCTTACACGACACTATAACGACAGCAACACATGTATAATACAAATAGTTTTATTGAGGTGATCATTGTTTCAGTATTGTTTTCAGGTCATTATGATTATAATCCAGTACACTGGTAAATAATATAACTGTTTCATGTTCTATGTATTGAAATCATACTTCAAAGTAGAACAAATACGATATTTGCATATCAAACGACTTAACAAAATAATGGAAACAAATGTATCAAACATTTTGACAGGATGGTAGAAAGAGTCAATACATTTTTACTTGGCTTGCATTAATTTACAAGTTAACGAATATGACGTTTTGTAGAAAGGGTGTATGAAAAACAGCCATACATACTAACCACTTGTTGTTTCACGCCATGATATTATCATACAATGAACCACTTATACACACAGGCGTTATCTTTGCAACTAGGATACGAAATGTGCTGGCGAGGTTTTCCAGGATATGAGACATAATCTAACGATGTTTCCTTGAATGTACACAAACATGTAATACATGTAGTCATAAGATCATAATCCTGTGTGTTAAGTTGTCAAGTGTGGCTACACATGGTTGACCACGATAAAGTTTACCTTTAGACTCACTGAACCTAAAATGTTTGACAATAGTTGGAATAAATTGAATTGAAGTTAAATATATAAATTACTATTTGAATTCAACTCACCGTACATTCACAAGTACATTTCCCATATTTTTTAGTTTTAATACATATTGATTTTACGCCAGACAAACATATTTTTAATTTGATCATCGTTTGTAAAACATACACATATTATTCAATCATACTTGAATATTTTGTAGTATTATTATCAACACAGTAAAATACAATGTAAAAATATTAATAAAATTAATAATTAATGAAAGTCATGTTTCAAGTTCCGATAAATCACACTTGCTAAAGTCCATATTTGTACAACTATGGCCGTGATATACTTAAATTGAAGAGAAACATTAGTATTTAGATAAAAAAAATGATTCGTCTAGGTACATATGGTATACCATGAACTGTTTCGTACATCTTTACATATTTCTAGAGATCAACAAATATCAATGTATCTTTTACTGAAAAATATTTTATCCTTTATCACATTGTATACACCTGCTGAATATAAATATGAATATATATAAAGGAGTGTTTGTAAGCAAGCATGTATTCCAAAGCCATCGTTTGTGACACTGAATAAAATCTATGGATAAGTAATCATTCGAATCTCCGCCATATCACATGCTTCAGTGCAGAGCAAATTATTTAGAAAACACTTTTACATGTCAACAAAAGGTTTCGACGTAAATAACACACCTATCTCACGATAGTTTGTATTAACGTGAACGTAATATCCCACCTTGTCATTCTAAAAGCCTTGTGAGTGTGATTGTAATTGTTGCATTTATAACGCTTGAACACTGCATGTTGTTCAAATAATGATAAGAAAGAGAACTGATTAGAATGTAGACTTGACACCGTGTTAGATCAACGGAACGTAACAGTTAGATCTCATAAACATTGATATCTAAATGATTGTACAGTTTGAATCTTATTCTTTTGGGATACGTGCATTGCACCAGCATGGCAAAGCTAGTGTCAGTATTCGATGTAAAATTAGGTCCTGACGTAACGTCAAAGTATATACCTGGTCAATATATAGTGTTTTATCAATATTTCAGGAATCGGCAGTCCGAAAGCAGAGCTGACATGACCAATTAACCCATTCAACACCGACTGTATTTTTGTTTCTAGGTTTCCTCTGCACATCTAGGATCCGTTTTTTATTGGAGTTTAGTTATGGGTTATGGTATTTCCTTAAGGATTGTAAATGATTTGCTTCGTTCAGCTTATAAGGATTTAAAGGAAGTAATTTCCTCTGATATTAATAGAACCACCAATTATGATAAAAAAACACCTTACTACTAAGTTGTTGTCATTTAATTTTCAATTAAGTATATAACAAGAACCATTATAATTTAATCGGAAATGTTCACCATCAACATGTGGAGTCATAGCGACAATTTCTAAGATAAACAAGGGGTGTAGTTATGCGGTATTCCCCCACATCTAGGATGTCCGGGTAGAGATAATATATACATACGAGGAGTGTTAGTTACAGTTGTTTTTTATCATCTTTTTCTATGGTGTCATAATCTATTTTGAAGTTCCCACGAGTACAGTTATAACAGCCAATGGATGGTTTACGCTCAGGTAAAACAAGTTATATTGTCACATAAAGCCATGCGAGAAAGAGAGCAATTGAATCGGTCAGGTGATTTCATTTTTTCTTTTTTTAATATGATACGTAAGATTGACTTGTTTAACTCTTTCAACGAAATATTACTAAGTTGAGGTTTATGGAAATCACACACGTTTATGATGAATATTCAAGACTTTCGGGCTTTTTTGTTTAAACATAGTTGAAGCCAATTTTTCTACAATGCAGTGGTTGTTTTTATGTATACTAAGCCTAAGAGTAAGCAATCAACAGGACCAACAATAAATATTGAATCATCATTATATAAATAAAACATCTCCAGGGGATACAGTATCCGTGAATCTTTCTCCATGTACACGTACCTATCAATGGAACAGGAAGTAGGAGTAGGCAATCAACATGATCAACAATAAATATTGAATCGTCAATATACATGTATAAATACAACATCTCCATGGGGGTTAAATTATCAGTGGGGGAAAAAAACGACCAATGAACAGGAAGTATATCTATAGTATTAACATATTAACATATATGTCTTGATAGCGTCGTGATAAAATCGCATCATTACCAGAACACATTGTGTTGGTCACTAGGCGTAAAGGATGTGGCCTCGAAAAAAAACCCCATAATTATCACGTACTGTTAATGTTTGGATAGTGTTATGGTTAAGGATACACAAATGCTCAAACACCGAATCACTATGGAGCCCTATAGTAATGTCTGACACAACGTAAGGTGACAAACCAATAACGCCAGGTTTAATCTTTAAAACGTATCATCGTAATCGTAATAAAGTCAATTAAATACTGTTAATTATTCTAGAGAAGTTTACTTAAAAAAACTATCTTCATAATTGAGGAAAATAAAATAGTTTAAAGTACTGTTGTCAAGGACCAAAATTAAATTTAAAAGGAGTACAAATAATTAAATGAGAACTTCTGTACCAATACAGTACTCTCTAGTCTGGCAAGTAGAATCTCCATTCCTCAATTCGTTTCTGAAGGTTAAGATGCAGTGGCCCATATTTGATCTTAATACGAATGTGTTGTTTCTCCAGGTTTCATTTTGTCTAGCCTGGTTAGCGTGATGTAACTTTAGAAACATGTGAATAGGAGATATATCCAGAACTGTTTACATCATTTCATCTATGTATCGCTTGAAAAAATGCCACTACTGAAATCTATAACTATGTGAATACCTTAATATGTAAAACAAGCCTTTAAACAACTAGAGGCTGTTAACATGGCATTCAACACCACTTAGTCTTTTTGTTAACCTAAAAGGAATTTGGTTATTGTATGGCAATAGATGAGTTGGCTTGTTTATTTTACTACATAAACAAGGTTTCGGCAAGAAACCACGCTGACAATAGCAAGACATTAAATACGTAAAATGGTCTTACTCTGTGGGTTATTATTTGACAGGGTCTCTAACTTTGTGAGTTAGTATTTGACTGGGTCTCTAACTTTGTGGGTTATTATTTGACAGGGTCTCTAACTTTGTGAGTTAGTATTTGACAGGGTCTCTAACTTTGTGGGTTATTATTTGACTGGGTCTCTAACTTTGTGGGTTATTATTTGACAGGGTCTCTAACTTTGTGGGTTATTATTTGACAGGGTGTCTAACTTTGTGAGTTAGTATTTGACAGGGTCTCTAACTTTGTGGGTTATTATTTGACAGGGTCTCTAACTTTGTGAGTTAGTATTTGACTGGGTCTCTTGACAGGGTCTCTAACTTTGTGAGTTAGTATTTGACTGGGTCTCTAACTTTGTGGGTTATTATTTGACAGTATATCTAACTCGATAGATTTATATGCTTGTACGTGTACGAATCACGAATTGCACACAATGGAACTTGATGTCCACATTTATCTCTCTTGGGTAGTATGGTTCATAATAGACACGTCGTACAAATTATAAAATTTGAAATTATGCAGTTCTCCTCTTATTAATAGTAAAGGGGGTTTACGTATCTGCTCCTCTGTTTTAACAGAAGTTAAGACTATTTGGATTTCGACCTTTTGACTCCTAGCATCATCGATGAGACCTAGGAGTAAACAGCTGTATGATGCAGTGTAGTTAATGTTTGGCTTACTGTTTCTATTTTCATATTTTAAAGGTACAATCACATGTATGTGTGTGTGTGTGTTCGTGTGTGTGTGTGTGTGTGTGTGTGTGTGTTACGTTAATCTTTGATTGATGCTATATATTATATACGATTAATAGTCGTGATTTCCTAAAGAACGCGGTTCATAAAAATATTAAGATTATGCGTGGCTGACGGCTACTGGTGCTGTGAGAAATAAATATTTAGATATATATTTTGTAAATGGACGTGATGGTTAAGACAAAGCTAAAGGTGAATCTGTAAACGACCAAGCGTGGTTGACTAGTGTGTCGCTAAACTTATATTTGTTAAATCCATACACACTTTTCTTGTTTCCGTTCTGATCCATCTACCCCGATGTCTATCAACCATTGTTTTTGCAATTCGCATTGGCAAAATTGTTAGTAATAACAATAATGTCACTTTTCAGACGAGAAACCAAATAACTTTTTCAAAGTTTCATCCGTGTCCATAGATTACATTGTCTTTGATACATGATTGCCATATTGATGCTATCCCTCTTGATGTCTTGGGAAAATAAAGAGCTTATTTACTGTAATGGGTCCTGATGACAAACCTTACACCACATTAAGTAGTAGTATTCACGTATAATACAATAGACAGGATACTGGTGTCACTTTGATCCTATCTTCACTGGTACTGCCAATAGTGTATTTTGTATACAAATGTATAAAAAACAAAGCGTCCACCACTTGTACAATAGTTTACTCTCAAGTAATGAACGTAAGACACACATTTGTGATTGCATGTACATGTAGGAGTGTCAAATTTACATTTAAAAGGAACTCTGTTTATATAGTGCAGAGATGAAATTAGTAACGAAGGCGTACGTAGCAAGGAAAAGGTTGAATACTAAATAGAACCAAAAATAGATACAGACATGAACTGACAAGACAGGTAAAATCGGAGTGTTTGTCCCAAGGACGTGTGTGTGTAAAGATGTCTACTATTGGATTTGTCAGTCCCCCGAGGTTCGATGTATCCTTGATAGCTACAGCAAATGTTGTTGAGTTCTTACTCGGTATATAATATACGCGTTTTTCTCAATATTAAATTGAAATTAACCCGTATACCTCAATTTTTGAAATTCCTGAAATTAAGGGGTCTTACACCCTTCCCCTTGTATTTCAACAGCTGATTAGACGAATTTTGAATGTCACTTATATGATCCCTGATATCTAGAAGAACGAAACAACTGTATGGTTGAGCGTAATTAATTTTTGACTTACTACATATATAACCAGAGCCGTGGGATAGACAAAAAATCTTGGGTTTGGGATTTATCTGTCACACCTTAAAGGAAGGGGAAGTTGTAAACGAATATTTCAAGTCGACCATTGATCTATTCTGTCCTCTTTTAGTAAAAATCTCCATCATAACATTTGACTTAACATTTTTGATATCTACATTATAAAGATTTTTTAAAAAGTAAAATTTTAAAGAACCCCAGGAGTATGTACACGTAACCCTTTTGATTCGCTTGCGAGAATTGTTTGCTTCAATTATCAAGAACAGAACAAACGCAGGTATGTTAATACGGAAAACCAAGGTGGTTTTTGACAAACAAATTGAACTAAAGAACCTTTTTTCATCAAACAAAAATAATGATGTGCTGTTTAAAACATTTTTAGTGCTTTCCTTCATTGTCAATCACTTTTGATATAGTTTAAAGAATTGGGACTATGGAATCAGTTCTGCGCTAATATGAGATATGCTAAATGTCCAGATCACACTTAAAGATCTGCATGATAATTTGCAGTTTGTGGATGCAGACAAAGCAACTGGTAACGTACTCCTTGATTGCAAACAACAGTACCCTTTCTCTGCTTGTAATTAAAACAAAACAAAAAAACAAAACAAAACTTGGCATCTTTTACATTAAGAAAGATGAAAAACAAAATAATAAAGCTTCTATATTTATCGCAATATGATATATCCGATCTGGACATCTATCAACGAACAATGTTGTTTCCAATTGCTAGGATTGTGCAGTGTCAAAATAAAGATTACATTTAAACTGTACATCCAGGCTGACAGCGCCCAATAGGAGGTATGGAGATATAAAGAAAAATGATAAGAGACATTCGATGACATTTATTATTTAAAACATATGTCACAAGATGCCTTAACTCTTGTAATTCTGCTTATTCGAAATCAGACTATTTCAAACGTTTTATGATATTAAATACAAATCTAAAACTCCATAACAAAGATATAACATGTCTGCCTTAAATATAAAAAAAAAACCTGGCTAAACTATCTAATTACAGCTTGTAAAATGAGGGTAGGCAATACAACTACCCCGTTTATGAAAAGACTTAGCGAGGTGAGTGATCGCAGGAGTAGGGTATACAATGGTTGAGATTGCGAGAAGACGTCGGAGGGGACAGACAGATGAAAACGGTGTCAGGTTCGGGTATTATGTTTACCTATATCATAGGATGGTCTACGTTTATATAACATGCCGCAGTAGGGTTTGTACGTGTATGTTAATTTCTTTAGAAACTTCAGGTGACATTAGATCTCTGATGTTCAAAACTCTAACAGCTTATGTGGTAGTTGTTTGGATTAAACCTAAATGTCTTTGAAGACAGGCTTCATCAATACTTTTTTCTCATATACTTGTAAATTTAACAACTTCAACCGGGTGAAGATGTATAACTGGACTCTGAGTGGACGTATGGAGTAGTGCCTCTAGGGATATTGCTCGTTATTTTTTCGTTTGAATTGCTTTCGATGATACATTGTTGTATATACATTCATTCATTTATTATTGACGGATATATAAGTATGTCTTTTAAATCAATAGATAAGGACAAATTCGAACGAAGCAATGGTTTTGTGGATATGTTCACAACAATGCGACAGCGCACTCTGATGTAAACGACTCAAACCTTCTTTGATTTTGAAAGGTTTATGCTAAATACCAAGTGCATGCCTATGTACCTAAAGTAAACAAGTGGAAAAATCAAATCGATTAGGGGTATTCATAACCCGACTTGTCAAATGTTTAAAGTTTTCAAGGCTAGTCTGAATGACTTAAGATAAAACCTGTCGTACAGTGTAGATGTGTATTACGTTATGCCTATGAACAGTCCTCGCTCATGGCATCATATCCACTTAGCATTTACCCTTGTGTGGCGCTTTAGTATGTTCTTGTGTACAAGTGGTTTTCGTTGTAAGTCTTTTCATATGAAAATGCAGTAGCGTTTTATGTTCGTAATTGTAAATATTTCCAATAAAGCTTGTCAAAAAAACCCGACCCAGATGTATTTAATAAATTTTTCGACATTAGCGAGAACCGATATCAGGTGTTTAACATTTATCAGTTTAACTAGCCATGTTTTGAAATACCCAGATTTTGATTGTTCGTGAAGCGATATTGAAAAAGGAGAAGGTCAACAAGCTTTGCGTAGGTGAAGTCTACCTCGTATTTCGTAAATTTAAGACTGTTTCGCCAAGTGTTATATGTATCGACCACAAAAAAACACCTACATAATTATGTGAATAACATTATCCTTTTTTAACCGTTAAATACAGCAAAACACTGGGCCGTTTTTAACATAAATGAATCATGTGAACCATTTAAAAGATGATGACTTAACAACACACACAAATTCAGTACAAATACTTACTATAGTGTTATAACGTCCACCGTTTATACACAAGAAAACGGCGGGAAATATAGCTAGAGGTCTCTGATTGCAATCTTATAGAGCTCTTCTCGTATTTAAACAGTGTCGGTGGTACACTATGGTCTTAACCTGGTTCTATTGGCTGAATGCCCATGTAAATATTGAAGAGAATACAAAAGATCGACTATGAGACTACCAGATCCATCGTGTCCAATGTTGGTTCAGCTTCACAGCAGTGTGTTTATGAATAGTTAACAGAATGCTTTTATGACACATTACAGGTTTTAAATTTTTAAAATCTATAAATAAACCATGACAAACCAAATCAGAAAGAAATCTTTGAAAATTTATACTAAATGGATTGAAGTTAACAAAAACTTAGTTCTAATGTTGATGTTTTATATGCGTGCGGTACAGTATGCATTTGGTTAAAATAGTATCGAGTTTAGTCACATTGATTTGTACCCAGTGCCCAAAAACAAATTGACATTGGTGTCCACTTGTTTCTAACAGGGATTAAAATGTCTGACAAAGCAATTTTATCTTATTGTATCTGTATAAACTTTTACCTTTAACTTTCTTACAATTCCTGTTACTTCTGTATCTGTTGATTTAATGTCTTTATTCCGTGAAGAGGTCATGCTCAGAACATCGCCGTCATATGGTAGAATCAAAGACATTTAAAGATAGGTGAGGCCCACAACTCTCTTTAACCTGAATTTACTAAAATCAATCTGACAAAATTTCTAGTCCCAAAACGTATTACGGAAAAAAAGCACCATTGTCTAGCCTATTTCACCACGCCATCCTCCCAGACCGCCGATTACGGCCTGGAGTTCTCGGATAGTGATGTAACCCACTGCTAATGTAATTACTGGTTGGTTACGAATTGAAGTACCGCAAGCTGGGAACACATGATACCGGATTTGATCACAAACAATCTGAAGCACAAGTGCCCTATATTATATATACACGGAAGTAAAAGATTTCTGATCTCGTTTCACACGGGCACACTTATATAATATAAAGTAAATAGTAGAATTGTAGGGGATAGATGTCAGAACCGGAATAATGATACGTACTAGTGCTATATAAAAGACAACGGCGAGGGTATAGTTGTCTTCCAGTTACAGTAAAACATGTATTCGACATGCCGTAATATCGACAATTCTGTTAAATCAGACCTCTGTGGCGTTAAACCCACGTTGAGTTGTGGGTGTAAATCAACAGGTATGCTCACATATTATATAATATATAAGACCTAGCTTTGGTGAATAGTGTGTACGCACGCTACTTTTGCCATTTAGTCGTGGTGTCTTATATCATCCTATTCTGACGGCCAGCTTCTTTTTTGACAAGCATTTAAACTAGCCCGATAAAGTGAAGGCATTTGACACAATAGTATGCATGTATAGTCATCAACTGACAAAACATTAAACTGTTCCTATGTGTCGTCCAAGGTTAACCGACGGTCTTTACAACTATACTACCGACAAAGCTTCTCGGTACATTGCATTTATATGTAGTCGGGGACACTCACTTGTTGCCTAACCTTACTAATGCATTGATTGTTAATCAGATCAATTTTTTTTCCACAAGGTTGTGCATGAACACATACATACATGTACATCAAGTCTAACCTCTATTTATATCAACCCTATGCAACGCGTCGTATTACGGAAACAGGTTTATAAAGATTTCCAATCAGGAAGCGATTCGCTTTATTTCAAAAATCACACCCTGTTATACGTGAGTACATGAGTTGTGTTTTGTTTAATCTGCGAAATTCTTTTTTGTTTTGTTTTTTGAAAATCAAATTGGTTGGGAACCACCTATATATGATGATGAATCCTTGTCCCACATATTGTTAGCTTAACAAACACATTTTGATTTTCGAAATCCCCCCTGAATGGATAAGACACATACTTCTTTCACTTTTAGTTATCGGAAGGGGGTTCTGTTTAATAGGTTACCCTATGTACTTTATAAAAATCAAATTAATTTTTTGGGAAAATGCATACCGAATGTGCTTGGTGTCTTTTCAAGCTAACCATGTGAATTATTTTGTAATGTTTACTGACACGATTTTTTTTTTTTTGATATAAAGATATTTCTGTTCAGTACCGTTTCTATCATTACATTTTTATCATATAACAATAAAGAGCAGATCACAGACAGGAAATAACATTTCATATGTTGATATTGATAATGCAATAAGAACACAATTTTCTTTAACTAGAAAATAATGAAAACATTACTTACAAGAAGATACTTAACATCGATGCTATCCCCACAGTCATCCAGGGTGACAGGATAAAGTCCATTATCATAGGTATCGGGATAAACGAGGCGTTGAGAAAGACTTGGCGAGCTACCTGTAACACTTCCCCACCGGTGTACTGTAAATTAACGAATCCGTCACACACACACACACACACACATATATATATACAAAAGGGTTACCCTAGAATATTCTTACGACCAATGAAAAGACACGGGTGAAAATAGCACTGATCCATGCAATCCTCCGGCATAAACTTCATTACCATAATATGTTTTTGTTTGTGCTTAATGTTTATATTTAATCACTTTAATCTTGCCTTTTATTCAGACAGGTATGGATTTACAGTGAATCCTTTCGCTATGTTGATTTGTAATTTTAATGTTTAATTAAGTATTTATATACTGTATATATCAGTCATTTTTGAATTTCAACTTTCTAGTAGTTCAACATGCCACGGTCATGTCCGAATCAGTTTTTGCAACACTTATTATTATTCAGCTGTTTAAGTTTACATAAACAAGAAAAAAAGTATAGTACAGAAGATTTTGCTCATATTACTTAACTTTAGTGCAGAAGATTGTACACATCTCGCCTAACTTTAACCGATCCACTGTCTGTACAGGTCAGCCATGCTACCATCAGTAGAGATTCTCCATACGTAGCAACAGCCGTCCACTTCAAAGGGAAACACTGCAGGACTCGTATTTAGGGTATTCCGTCTTTGCGTATTGCAGAGTTATCTTCTCTTGAGAACAGGTATTGATTGTTACGTCATTTGTTTGTGAGAGTAACGTCATCAATTTTTGAGAAAACGACTGAATTTTCTCACACAAACCAATGACGTAACAATCAATACCTGTTCTCAAGAGAAGATAACTCTGCAATACGCAAAGACGGAATAGGATCATGGAATTAATGTATGTGACGCAATGACCGAAGATTTACGTAACGACAATAATTAATTTATAGAGACATATGATGACGTCATCACTCTGAATCCATACTTTAATTTAACCCAAGTGTACACCACGATTTATATTTTTTGTGAATAGAAATGATGGTGGGCGGAAGCTCTGAACAGTATCAACGGGCAGTAGTCTACTCGTTAAGTGTTTTCGGTGCCACGATTTATGAGAGTGAAGTGCAGAATGTATATGTCAACCTTTCTACTGTTGACTGTTATGCAGACTACAGTCGATCATCACTAACGTTTATATTATGGCAGTATTCCCCTCATTACAACATATCCATATATTCCAATACCGTGGACATTTTGCACAATTTTTTATAAGGTCGCAGTGATAATTTAAATAGGATATATTTCATTACCTTGTGGTATTTAGGTACCATGGTGTTTACTATGTCCTTTATAATTGCTCGTTGTTTTTTCTCGGTTTTTTTTTTCTTTCAGAACGTAATATTACATTGATTTGACCTTGATTTACATGGCGGGTGACGTCAATGAAACAGAAGACGCTCACCCTTCCGGAAAACCTGGCCTGATTCTCCTTCTAAAACAGAATATTGTTGTTTTAATGTTCATAGTTTGCTTTAATCTCATCAATAATGAGTCGGTATACGCATCAGATTTTCTTATTTTCTTTAACCATATTCCAATTAAATTCAATTGTATTGAATATAACATCCTAATAGTATTATAAAAATCGAAAGTCGAATAATTAAAATATTTAACAAAAATTAGTATATGCATGAATGCATATGTTTAAGTAGTTTATAATAAACTTAAGCATGTTGTAAACCTATCAGTCACGGTTCAAAAGCCTTTCAATGAAAAGGATCTTCAAAAAGTTATGGTTTCATGACAGTTATTTTTTTTTAATTATTGTAATCTTTTATAGTAGACACACCTCCATATAGCCAATTGTGTTGATAATGGAGGGCATCTTACGTGCCACATGTTGCATTTAGATAACTGCGATTCATATTTTTGCGTTTTGTCTCCGTGTTATTAAAACCTAATACGCTTATTTCCAACTGAATTCTGCTTTTTTAAACATATCATTTATATAATATATTTTGATTGTTCAACAGGACAATTTTAAAATTAACACAGGCGTATTCAACGTATATTTATATTTGAACACAATTAAGATAGATCGTAGGTACCTTCTACTTCATACCTTGAATGTATACTGTTATACTTGTGTACGGGTATGTTGTGTTCAATAATCAAAAGCTGTATTCAAGCTAATGCCAATGTTAAAAATGTAAATTTTAATACCTGGGTTAAAGTGTTTTTCAAACACTTCATTCACAGAACTTATCATGATGTTGGCGTAATGCATCACTTAGAGAAGATAAACTTTAACAGCAATTAACGGGTGTGTTATTACGTCATAACAACATTTACATAAAAACTTATATAACTGAGTCCACTTAAGCATTTAGGGATACATTAACATGTTTAAAAAAAAAGCTTATTTTGCGAAAGTCGGAAGCGTTTGGTTTGTTTGGTATTTTTTTTTCATAAATGAAATACAGTAAATTCTCACCGAAAGTATTTTATATTTAAACTGCCCGTAATAATACTAGGCGTCACATACCAATCACTAGCCGTGAACATTGACCCGTCATGTGCGTCTTGTTAAAAGCCTTTTCACTCTATCACCCCGATATTTCCCAAACAAACTGACACCTCTGTTATTCGATACCAAGGAGCATAGCTAGTAAAGGGTACTTACCTCCATCGTCTTACAGATGTAATCGGTTCATACTGTAGCCTGGGGTTACTGCGAGGTAACAGCAGGTTGATATGGAAATCCGGTTCAGATTTCCATCACTTGTTAATGACGTTAGTGTGTCGTGCTGATAAACAATTCCATGGTATAACACTATAGCGACATGATTAAAATAAACATACTGAGGTTCAACGATGGTACTAGACCCGTCTTACACTAGGCTCCGTTAACGGGATAGAAATGATCACCACTTTCATATTTCATAAATATTGTAATAAACAAAAATAACCAGTTTAAGTTTGGTCCAAAACGGATATCCCAAAAAAAAACCACTCTTTTTCACCCAAAGATAGTCAGTTAATGTTGAGATTCAAAAGGGATATTCCAAAAAAGTGAGAAGGCTGTTTTTCTTACCAATTTTATAAAGAATATGTGAAATTTTCTTATGAAGATAAGGAATAAGTAATATTTGAAGGGTAATTTATTTCATAATGTGTTTAACCTTACCCGAACTTGAGAAGTTAAAGCGAATCTATCGATGGATAACATTGCACTTGGGTGAACGTTATTGTAGGCATAACAACGTAACATGGCACCATGTTTAAGGTATAATAATAGCAGCACACGAGTTCTAGGATTTGGCAGTAAATATCTAGTTTCTAATAAGACAGAGGCATGTTCGTAAGACAATATTTTTGTGGTTGATTTATCAAGTTTTTTTTACCAATTGAACTTCTTTCAGAAATACAGACATTTTCTTTTCATCTGAAAATGAATATTCTATCGTGATTAGCAATAAAGTCAACAATCGTGTGAAGGAAAAAATTCCGTTGATGAATTACTATACTAGCGACGTTTTACGTTGAAATATCTTTTTGATGTGTAATTAAGGTAACGCTTGCCCGTCTGGAACACCTTGTTTCTCCTCATTGATTTGTTTTCCTCCTCGTTGCTTATGTGCTATAATAACACCTACCCCTACGGCACACCGTGTTTCTGCTCGTTGATAAGTTGATGTAGATAGCCTCTACCATTTTCTCCTCATTGATAGTATAGTGTAGTATAGCTGTAGTAAGCCCATCCTTCTGAAACATCATGTGTCTCTTCGTTGATAGGTGACACTTCCGAACAAAACTGAATTGGTATTTCTTCTAGGATCTTTTGTGCCCCCTCGGTCCTATTAATGCATCCTTGCATCAGTTATGTGTTATTAACATGACGGGTACCGTTTTCCTACTTCACTTGAAGTTGATATGGTATGAAAATGAAGCCATTTTAAATGTTTTGTAATGTTTCAAACAAATCTGTCTTTTTCACTGATTTTACAAAAAATACTAACAAATGCGTTATTTTATTGAATATATATATTTCAGGAAATTCACATGATTGCATTCGCAAATAAGCAGACCAACATACGTTGTAACTTTGATGAAGGAAATACATAGAATTGAAGAAGAAGAGGAAGAAGAAAGGCAACATCGAAACCTTTTATTTAAGCTCTTTCACTCGTAAAGATGCATTCCTTTGCTTGGTACTTGGTTACTCCACTTTTTGTAATTAAGTTATAACAAGCAACCTATTTGGGGTGTCTTTCTACTTATGCCGTATATAGCAACACATATTGCAGTTTTAGCCGTAAAGCAGAGAAAGTTTTACTTCAATAAATGTCTTACCTTATGTAGAGAATTACAAAATGACATGTTATGTTATAAAATATAAAAATGTCATGGAAATATAAATTCACAATAGCGAGATATTGATGAGTTTTTCCAAAACTAACAAAATGTTATTGACGCCAACAATACGGAACTTTTTCTTGTTTATATTAGACGGGTATATCGGTAGATAACACGCGATGGGTTCCGGTAAACAATGGTTTCTAACTGCATTATGTTACACAACACGTGTGAGATACATCTTCTAGCCCTACTGGAAAACGTACAATTATACGGGCTCACAATTGCTTACTGAAGTTAAACGTACATTCATATAGTTTTTACTTTATAATAAAGGTAAATAAATCATCAATTGGAAAAAGAAAAAAAGTATACCTAAATAAAGCTGAATTTACTGCACTTAATATTGAATACTATTTTCACTTCAGAATATGTCCTTGTACACGTGAAGCCTATGACAATCCTCCTTTCATTCTAAACAATGTGTACGAACTTCCTGTTGAAAATGAAAATATAGAATCATAGGGATATAACTCATTATTTGAAGTAAAAAGATGTATGTTGATAAAACGACTACCAATTGTAACATATATAGTACTTAAACAATGCTTTATCTGTCAGTCAGTCCTCCACACAGGACTTCACACAGGACTGATGATTAGTATAGATATAAACACTCACCATGTGGCTATTGATAAGCCGACTTAGGAGGTCCGACTGTTAAAAGCACAGTCCGCTTAGCAAACACTTTTCATCCCAGATATTTTTCACAATTATTCTAATTTACAGTAATAACTGTATGTGGCAGAACTTTAAATTATCCCTAATTTAAACAAAATAATGATAACACCCCTGTACGATTTCTGATTGTTAAAAATATTCCAGTTTTTATAATTTGATTGAGCGACTACTTAAGCTAAACCGAATTTAAAGGAATGAGTTTTAGAATGAAAATTAACTGGAATCGTGTTTTACCGTATTAAAAAAAAATGTATATATGTGGGATTAAATGAAACGTGATGTTAAGTTAATGAAATAAAAACATGTAAATATTTTACTAACAACAAATACTTAAATAGTTATGAAAATATTAGTAAATGACTGTTAAAACCAACCATAAACAATTGCATCCATTGATGTTAAGCAGTTAACCAGTGATCGGAATGTTTGGTATTCAGAAAAGTCAATCATTATGCAGAAATCAACAATAACGTTCAGGAAATCAGTGTATCAGCTTCTTATTGACATAAACTTAGTGAAGGAAACCTTTTTACCTTTTTTTCTGAAAATAAATCGAATAAAAAGTCAATATTTGAATTGTATACCAGGAGTGTTAACAACACTTTAGTGAGAACACATATGTCCCCATTTTACAGCTCACAGGTTAGAAATGAGGACAGGGCAGCTGGTACACACCTTGATTAACGAGGACAGAATACTTGATTAACAAAGACATGAAAAGCTGAGAACATGCCCTGCTGTTACACATCAGGATTAACGAGAACAGGTCATGCTGATGCAAATCAGGACTAACGAAAACATGCCCCGAGTGAAAAGATATAATATCGAATGGTATACCGAAACACAACACATTACTAAAAACGCATATGCCTGATTTTTCTAGTAATGGAAAGATGACAGAGTAATCTCCCTTACAAATATTACATACCTTACTGATTTAAATAACTGTAGGATGATTCTTGTCAATATATGCTATCACATGTTGTGATCTTATGTTTATTTTAATCCATACAGTATCATAAACCAAGATTTTGATTAATGTGTTTTATAAAATTTGTAATAAATTAGATTTTTAATGGGTTAATTCTCATTTCTTATGTTATAATTTCGAACAATGGACCACACACTACTGGAAAAACATAAAAAAATAAAATGAAAATAGAGAAAACAAATCCCCGATTTACAGGAGTGCTGAAATTTTCATAATCTCGCATCATCTCTATTGCATAACAATTATGTGAAAATTGCATCGACCTCCGCTTGCTAATTAAAAATGTCGAACCTCCTTATTGCTTAACCATTTGGAATATATGCAATTCAAAGTTGTACGTTAACTATAAGATATTCTGCCTGCATGAAACATATCTTGCCTCGCAATCCTCCTAAATTCATATGACCGATGCTTTGTCACTGGCCGCCTCGGTTGATCTCATTGATATTTTTCACGTCCTTCCCTTTGCTGACGGCTATGATGATTCGACCAGCTTACGTCAGTAAAACGCTTACACGTCACATCCAATGCAACTCCTTGTCAACTTATTATTTATCGTATTTCATTATTCTTTTTTTCTTTTTGTGTGATAAAAAAAAGTCATCAAACTTTTCTTTCGACAGATTTTTTTTTTCCGTATAAGTTTCAACCGAACGTTTGACAGATGTTTATTGAGACGGAAACCGTGGACGCAATAGCAACGCTAGTGCTACAGAAATGCTTAGCTCAAAGTGAAACAGTCAACGTGTACGGGTCTGTAACTGGGCGTACAAGGTATGTCCGACATTTTAGACATCTTATAATGAATATGACTAGCTTACTGGATTAGTTTTGTTTTATTTTATTTTATTTAATGTCCTATTAACAGCTAAGGTAATTTAAGGCGTGCCTTCATGTGTTTTTGTGTATGCGTGCATGTGTGTATGTGTCCAGGAGGCAGGAAATGTTGGTACATGTTCCCTCCTTGTGATAGCGCGGATCTGATGCCGACTTGCAAGGCACCCAGCAGAATATTCCGCCCGGTCACATTATACTAACAACGGGTGAACCAGTTGTTTGCTTTTCCCTAAACGTTGAACGTTAAGTAGGGAAAAGCAACTGCCATTTTTAAAGACTTTGGTATGTCCCGACCTGGGGACAGAACGCTTTGCCTTCCTCACCTGGGCCAACGTTCAACATTAAAGCCAAATGAGAGGTGTTGCCAAGCAAGGCCATAGATAATTAAAGTAGCTAGAAGTAGAGATAAATATAAAAATCCCAAATATTGTAATGAGTTCAGCAGAACTTAAAAAAAATAAAGTATGTACTTTGTATACAGATATTTTCATTTTGTCGTCTCGATTAGAAAGATACCGCTGTGAAAACAGAGTAAACAGTGACATATTTTGGATGGTTAAATATTAAAGATCAAGCTGTGGGGAAAAGCGAAACTGAATGATTCATTTCAGGGTATATTTATAGTTACATTAACATTGTTTATTATTCAATCAGTAGATCAATAGTCACGACCTTCAACTGTTAGTAGCGATAAGTCAGCGATTACGAGCATACACAGGTTAGGTTTTTGTTTTACAGAAAGAGGCAGATTTTTGAAAACCAATTAAAGTTTACATTTAACATAGGCTGCTGGTTTTCCAGATAAAACAATTTGGTCCTGTTATGACAAGCTCATGTTCAAATCTCTATTTTGGCTAGCATTTCGTTCATCATCACAAGGGTAAACTACCACACACAAACATTTCAAACACAATATCCTGCAACTGAGTAATGTACAGTTTTTCAATCTTAGAATCGGTTTATCCTTTTCGAATGTGATCCAATTATTTTTTCTAAACATTTTCTTCGGGTTGGTTAGTGTGGATTATGAAAAGTTCTTTTTACACAACCAATTAAATTTTCTATATGACGTTTCGATGACTAGTACGATATGTACACTGTCACCTTCATCAAACAAATGACCAATGAAGCATTTGTACACAAAGGTGAAAAATATGTACGAGTTGTCCACAAAATCGATGTCGATTTCGGCTACGCTGTCAGCGTATGTACAATAGTTGTTATATATGAATTGAAATGACTCGATTTAGATACGCATTTTAACTAGAAACAAAGAGCAAAATTCAACAGTCTCCAAAATCCTTATTATTGGACCAATTTCGTAAAACCGGATATGTTTGAGAATGTGATTTTACAAGCTTGTAGATGAGACCAAATGCAGTTAGTGAATGCCTCGGGAATATCGCACTGAAATTTGATTTTTTAGTAAGAACAAAGAAGGACTGTGTAGCTTTCGCGTCTTACAACTTTTCTAGATAGAGAACTCGAAATTGTTTTTCATCATCTTAAATAGTATCCAAACGACATCAGAAAAATGCTGGGCAGGAATCGGTTAATGAATGCCTCATGAACATCGCGTTGAAATTCGTTTTTTTCAGTAAAGACAAAAACAAAAGGACCGTGTAGCTTTCGCGTTTTACACCTTTTCTAGATAAAGAACTTGTTTTGTATCATCTTAAATGGTATCAAAGCAACATCAGTTAAATGCTGCGTGCGAATGCTCTGTAAGTGATCCATTTAGTGTATTTAGTTATGTAGGTGTACCATTTTGTGAATTGAGTTGTGTAGGTATTCCATTTAGTGTATAGAGCTATGTTGGGTTATTATTTTCGTGTATTGAGTTGTGAAGATGTTTTTTTTAAAGTATTGATTTGTGTAGGTGTTCCATTTAAGGTATAGAGTTATGTAGGTCAATGTATTGAGGTATATGTTTGTCATTAAGTGTATAAATTTGTTAAGTGTTCCATAAAGTGAATTGAAATGTGTAGGTATTCTATTTAGTGTAATACGTTTGGAAGGTTTTTCTAATGTATTGAGTTGAGAAGATGTTCTATTTTATGTATTTAGTTGTGTAGGGGTTCCATTTGATGTATTTGGGTGTGAAGGTATTCTATTTAATGTTTTGAGTTGTGTAGGTGTCAATTTAGCGTAAAGACTTTTGAAGGCGTTCCATGTTATGTGTTTCATTTAGGATATTGTTGTTGTGTAGATGTTCTATTTAGTGTATTGAGTTGTGAAGGTTTTCCATTTAGTGTATAGAGTTATGTTATGTTATTATTTTCGTGTATTGAGTTGTGAAGGTTTTCCATTTAGTGTATTGAGTTGTGTAGGTGTTTAGGTTTGGTTTAGTTTTGGTTTACGTTTAGTGTTTCATTTGATGTATTGAGTTGTGAATGTGTTCTATTTGAAAGATTTAGTTGTGTATGTGTTCGTTTTAGTGTATTGAGTTGTGAAGATGCTAGTTTTAGTGTATTGTTGTGTAGGTTTTCCATTTAGCGTGTTGAGTTGTGTAGGTGTTTCTCTGAGTGTATGGAGTTATGTATATGTTCCATTTATTGTATTAAGTTGTGTAGGTAAAACTTTTAGTATATTAAGTTGTGTTGGTGTTCTTTTTGGTTTATTGAGTTATGTAGGTTTTCCATTTAGCGTGTTGAGTTGTGGAGGTGTTTCTTTGAGTGTATGGATTTATATTTACATTCTGTGTTGCATTTGCCTATATGTCGTTATTAAACCAAATTGCAGTATATGAGACTGTATACTACAATTTACAGTGATACAGTCGGTGTAGGAATACAGCTGGTACAAGGTAAACAAACATGGCCGCCCGATACTTTCGGTATCAATAGGCCTATAGTCGGAAAACATTCTGGGTTCGTTAGCATTTAGCAATATAGGTAATCGCCAAAAAAATAAAGCAACCTGACAAATTATGACAATATAAATTTATTATAAGATGTGTAAGTACCACAAAATTATTGTAAGCGCCATTCTAGATACGAAATTACCAAGTTTGTTAACGTTATCACACAGGGGATCGGTTTCGAGATTTTGAGTTATGCATTACATCAGTGAATAACCACAACACTAAAATTCAGCATTTCTAAAACCTTGTAAAAGTGGAAGGTATCGACAAGGTTTTAGAATGTGTCTATTCAGTGATGTCATCCATTACTCAAAATCACGAAACCGAGCCCCTGTGAACGTCGTCTGCTAGAGATGCTAATCTGACCGATTAGACATGGAATCTATTTCAAACGAAATGTCCTTGGAATCGTTATCACCTACTGAAAGGACCACTTTAATTAAACATTTCCGAGTGTATATGCTTCTGAAAATAACGTATTATTCCAGTCGAAGGAAACATAAGCGTTTCCGAGTAAACAATCAATTCCGTTCAGCGCTGCATTACTTGAAAATACATGTATGTAATCTATCAATGCGCGAAAAACAGCTTTAATTTTAAACAAGCAGAAGTTATGCAATTATTAACAATTTTTCAACATATACACACTCATAGGAAATGAATAATAAAGTTAAGTTTGTGTTCAAACCATTTTATGTACGTGTTGTTTTCAATGACACGAGGGACTATATTATTTCTTCTGAAAATGTCGGCTGTTCTAGGATTTGATCTTACTGACGTCACTGATATGATAAGCAGGAAATTCAAACGTATTTTTGCTACAGTTACTATACAAAACAAACTATATACATATAAGTGTAAATATAAACATTAAACTGTTACCAGATGCAGTATACAGTCGATATGAATGCAATTTGGGTGACAGATAAATATTCATGTCGTCCTAACGGGCGACATTCTATTTATCTGTCACCCAAACTGCATTCATGTCGACTGTATACTGCATCTGGTAACAGTTCAATGCTTAAATGTATATGTTCCTTTTAGTATATTGAGTTGTGTTGGTATTCTTTTTAGTTTTTTGAGTTGTGTTGGTGATCTTTATAGTTTATTGAGTTGTGTAGGTTATATTTTTTTGTATAGAGCTATGTTTGTGTTCCTCTATTGTTGTTGTCCGGCTTGATATGATTTTATTTTGTTACCGAGACGCTTAACTTTGTAATGCACAACAAACCGAAATCTTGTCTCAGTACACTGCGTGCTATCTTCCAGTTACCTCCCTCTATAGGTTGGTGAACACTTATACAAGGAGCCTTCACTAATGTATTCAGGTAATTAGACGAATTGCAATTCAAAAGTTAACTGGTTGATTATTTGGTACTAAACGAAGGCATTTATATTATGTATGTGTGCGTGTTTAATTATTTTGAAATCCCTGACGTAGAATCCAAAACGATATTACAGATGCATACATTTGTCGTTGTCTTTAATATCATAATGCAGGTTTATCTAAATTCTGGATACAACGGGCGATGGGATGTGATTAAAATTGATTTTTTTTCTTCATAAAAGTCAGTTATTGTATTCTTAGAGATAACACAGGAACAACACACTTATGTTAAAGCTGCTCAATAGTTTCTGCTTTGCTTTCCTGCTTCTTGGAAGCATACATTTAACATGCATTTGAGAAAAGAGATCGTTACCTTGAAGTAAATTATCCATCTATTTAACTATTTTTGCACAACACACTTATGTTAGAGCTGCTTAATAGATTAGGTGTATTGAGTTGTGTGGGTAATCCATTCAATTTCTAGGGTTGTGTAGGTCTACCATCTAGTGTTTTGAGATGTTTAAGTATTCCATTTAATATATAGAGTTATATAGATCTACCATTAATGTATTGGGGTATATGTGTGTCATTTAGTGTATGAAGTTGTGTAGGGGTTTATACAGTGAATAGAAATGTGTAAGTATTTCATTAAGTGCATTAAATTGTGAAGATTGGTTTAGTGTATTGAGCGGCGTTGGTGTTCTTTTTAATGTATTGAGTTTTGAAGGTGTTCCAATTGATGTTTTGAGTTTAGGTGTTCTATTAAGAGTATAGAGTTGTGTAGGTGTTCGCTTTAGTGTATTGAATGTGTATGTGTTCGCTTTAGTGTATTGAGTTGTGTAGGTGTTTCTTTGAGTGTATGGAGTTATGTATATGTTCCTTTAAGTGTATTAAGTTGTGTGGGTGTTTCTTTGAGCGTTTAAAGTTAAGTATATGTTGCTTTAAGTGTATAAAGTTGTGTAGGTTTTCTTTTTAGTTTATTGAGTTGTGTAGGTGTTTCTTTGAGCGTATGGAGTTATGTATATGTTGCCTTTAGTGTATTAAGTTGTGTAGGTTTTCTTTTTAGTTTGTTGAGCGGTGATTGTGTTCCTTCATTGTTGTTTTTTGACCTGATATGATTTATTTTGTTACCGAGACGCTTAATTTTGCAATGCACAACAAACCGAAATCTGGTCTCAGGACACTGCGTGCTATCTTCCAGTTACCTCCATCTACAGGTTGGTGAACACTTTTGCAAGGAGCCTACACAAATGTATTCAGGTAATTAGACGAATTGCATTACATAAAATAACTGGTTGATTATTTGGTACTTAACGAAATCATTTATAGTATGTATGTGTGTGTGTTTAATTATTTTGAAACCCCTGACGTAGAATCCAAAAAGATATTACAGATGCCCACATTTGTAGTTATCCCTGTCTCTCATATTATAATGCAGGTTTATCTAAATTCTGGACATACAACGGGCGATGGGATGTGATTATAATTGAACTCTTTCGTCAATTTTTTCAATAAAGTCAGTTATTGTATTCTTAGAGATACCACAGGAACACTACACTTATGTTAAAGCTGCTCAATAGTTTCTGCTTTGCTTTCCTGCTTCTTGGAAGCATACATTTAACATGCATTTGAGAAAAGAGATCGTCACCTTGAAGTAAATTATCCATCTATTTAACTATTTTTGCACATTCTAAAAGAAGGAACAGATTTTTTTTAAATTTTAAAATAAGGCTTCACTTTCACAAGAGACATTTTTTAGTAACAGTATTCTGGAATTCTAACGAGTGATTCGGCAGTTAACCAGCAAATCGATTTTTTCAATAACTTTTTTTCTGTCATTAACAGGAAATCTATTTTTTTGCTCTCTTTTTGACCTTCACAGTTCGTTTGACAAAGCTTGATAAAGGACTGTTATTCAAACTGTGCCAGTATGGCATTGATGGTCACTGACGTCTTGGTTATCTAGGTATCTGACTATTCGTTATAAATCTGTAAGTTATGGATTAGCAAGCGTACCGCAAAAATCAGGTTGCCTTTTTTTTTCTTTCTTAATGATCATGATGATCATATAAAATCTTTGGCAAGACTGTTTGCTGATGGTTCGTTCCTAAAGAGTCTACTGTGGAGATAATTGTAATAGAAAATAATCTATCTCGTAACATTAAACGCTACGTGATTGGTCTGATCAGTTACTTATGCAGAGCAGTTGTCCTCTCTCCCAGACAACTGGATGTCATACCCTATCTTATTTGTGACAATGAACAGGTTCCTTTCGCAGACTCTCCTTGTCACCTGGTAGTGTTTTTCAGTAGCAATTTCATAGAAAAGAAATAAATGATTTCAACGTTACTGCCTTAAAGCAATTGTTATAAAAAAAAGTATGAAGGAAACCTTTAAAACTTTAGTCTCCATAAGGTCACCCTCGGATGTATATCCAGTGACCAGAATGATCGATTTTACAAACTTTCAAATGTCCCTGGAAACGATTAAGTCAGAACTCGTGAGGAACTTTATCTTGAAAATGAATTGGTATATTTTAGTTTTTGAAGAGAAGTCTAAACGTTTGAAAAAAAATACTTAAAAGTGTTTAGGTTATCATTTGTAACTCGTAACTAATTGTATTGACTTGACGGAAATGACACGAGTTATGATATATTTTTTATTTGTAACCAATTTAAATTGCATTGCAATAAAAAGGATTTAAACTGAACTAATTACATACATAGCCTTTATGTACTTATCTTTTTATATTTTAATATTGGCAAATGAGACGCATGCTGTGGTGATGTATTATGAAATAGCCTTAAAGACCCAATTATAAACATACTTTATACGTGTATATATGCATCAATTATGTCTATCATCATGTTCATTTCTATTCCTTGACTTTCAAAATATGATATATATATATACAAAATTTGAGAATAAAAATACTACAAAGCATTTAGTTTAATATTTTTCTCAAATTTATGATCAAATTTGCATTTGATGGGATGCTTCAAAATGACTTTGTTTATATTTTAAAGCTTACTTTTCACTCAATAAAGACGTATCTCTCTATACAATCTAAGAGCACGGAAATTTCAATATAATTGCAAATTACATATTGCGAAATAAATCAAAAATGATATATGCATTACTATATCTCGCGTTTTTGAATTAAGTTCTTTTAGTTTGCCGTGCACATTGAAATGTTTGATATCGCTGATATCAGTCAATATATCATGTAAAATATAAATGATTGCATTATTTTTTTCCATCATAAAGTAAGAAATACAAAGGAGAATTATAAATAATTTCTATTCTGGATTACTTTCAAAGTTACATGAATTTAATAATTTTGAAGCAATAATAATATCTTAACGTCCGCCCCTATTTTATAAAAAATGAACGTTGAACACACATTATTTTTGCAGATACAGGAAAGACACAATAACGAATATAGTATTTAAAAGAGGTTAATCAAACGGGTTTAAACGTTCATATATCTTCATTGATGTTTTCAAATGGTATAAATCTACCGCCGACGTCGATTTTCACTTCACAGACTAAACCTGCTTGATGATGTTCATAAAAAACCGCTATCAGTTATAACCTTAATTGTAGTATGATCGGGTTGGATATAAATTTGAGTTCTCTGGCTGTCTCGCGCTATTTTTCTTTCCATTATCTAGAAATCAAGCGTGGCCATGATTATACATGATTATATTTGATGAAGGGAGCATTTCATGAAAATGCGTTAATTCTTTAACATAAATATGACATAAAAACAAATGGTATCGGACTTGTCCCTGTTATAGTATGATCGTCGGTCGAGACGTTTGATGATGGCGATAACAGGCCACAGGTTGCACGTTAACAGACATATCTCATTTTGTAAATGGGTTATGTAATTAAGGTATCGTACCAGGAGGTAGGCGAACTTTAATAGCAGGCTCCGTTAGTCGTATCATACATATGGATTTCATTTAACCATGCAAATTGAAGGCTGCGGTAATATTACAGCTACGTTGTAAACGGAAATAATGACATTTGTTTGTACATATTAACAACTAATGCGTAAACGTGATGATATCAGTTGTGACGGGATGTTGCAATTCTGATGAGGAAAGCGATGTCATCCTAGACGAGATCACAGACGAGTTGGACAGTGAGAACGTTTGTACATGCATGGTATAATACACTTAGATGTATATCTGTATGTAATCTAATTAATAACGTGCATCTGTGACAGAATGTGCATATTAATTTGTCTTTCAGAAACGATTTCCTGGCATCGATGTACATTCAATTATGCCATAGAAGTCTGCTAACGTGTAGCACCAAGGGACACATGTTCTGTGAAAGAAATGCACATGGCGATAATTGTGGGTTTTCTCGATACTTTCACAAAAACAATCTAACTAACAAATAAACAGTAAAACTATATCACTGCTTTAACACACACAAATGTCATTCTAGTGCTCGGAATGAAGAGCAAATACAAACACAACACTATTTGAACCAATGAGAAACTGATTCAAAAGGAAACACATTCAGCTGTCGATATTTGCAATTGTTGAAACATCTTCACACATACGTCTTGAGAACAACGCATGCGAATGAAGCGGTTAACAGTATTTTCATTATTATTATGACCATAAAAATCTCTTCACGCCCTAAACCGTTCGACGTTATGTTATTGTCATCGACAGAAACATGGCACTGTTTGCTGTTGCAATGTTAAATATATATTTTTTTACGATTTCAGACATTGTTCAGTGCTTATGATATAAGCGATAGCATAAAAGGGCCGGCTGGGGTACAGGTTGAATGCACGTTTTCGAATTGTCGAATGATGGTAGTTCAACAAATTAGTCGTCGACAATAAACAAATAAATCTGCATATCAGAAGTGTTTTAAGAAATGAACAAGATTTGTTATTCATTTTGGCCATTAATATCGAGTTGCATAATATAACTTCGCTTACGTTCTCTGCATTCCTGGTATATGTCTTGACTAACTTCTCATAATACACATAATATGTTTTGCAACAGATAACCAGAAAAACAAATAACAAGAAAATAGCGAAATGTCCACTGAACCGTACTTCAAACTCAAAAATCGATAAAACTAGGGAAACAAAGGAAACGTATGGAGACAACTGAAAAGGCAGTATTAGAACGCAGAATAATAGAACTGTTCTGGAACGAATTAAAGTTATGATTAAGGCACCAATCAAAGTAGGTTTCAGGAATACAAAATGTAAGTAGAAATATAGCATTTGAACAAGAAATAAAGTATCTATAATACAAATTAATATAGGTAAACATATATGAAACGTTTATATTGTGTCTTTATTGCAAGCATATTCATATGATTAAGTTTGCATAGGGTAACTTCATGTATTTTTTCCAGATAGTGAATAATACGCATTTAAGTTACTCTTTTGTTTCGAAATATAATCGTTGTTGTAATAATAGACATTTTGATAATGTATTAATAATTATCAATTGAGAATGTTAAAACTTAAGAAGAGTCTGTATGATATACAGTATACAGATATACAACATTACGATGTTTTAAACTTATCAAATGACGCTTACATGGTTTACCACTAAGATACAAATGATATAAATTAGTATCACTTGTAAGTTTCATTATGTATCAATAACTGAGTACTATAACTTAACATAGAGATTGCCAATATTCTAAATGATAAAATCTCGATAAACTACAAAAGCTATGAAAACAGAAATGCAGCAGACATTATCTATTGTACAGTAAGGGCGTTGTCAGGTCATGTTTTAACATTTTAATTCCAACACTGTCCGTGAAATCTATTTCATATATCGTTTTGAAAAAATCGTTGGAATTTGTTCGCCTATTTTAATCAAACATGTTTGTGTTGATGAGTTTAATTGACAGTCAGCCGTGATACTGCGTCAGGACTGAAGGGTGAGTTATTTACAGGTTAGTACGACAAACGTGTGTCTCAGATCTAATAACACTTAATTTGATTGAATTACAGTGTCTTTCATCATGGCGGTGAAAATTATATCGCGTACCTCCCATCCATAAGTTTACAAGAAAATAACTTAATAATTGTCACAGAAATCATACTAATTAAGATACCACGGGAACTCTACTTCGATTTATCAACAGGTATAATTCAATAAACCATTAAACAGTATGCTGAATGTAATTGTGATTTGTCTGTGTCTCTATCATACATTATGTGGTCATCAACATATTCCGCTCATCTCTGTAAACTGGCATTTCCACTGAATGTTCCTATATATAAATAACCCGAGGGAATCGCGTTCATATGGATATAAACACATTGGTAAATGACTCAGTGTCAATCTTACACTTGCCCTCCCGCCACGCATAGTGTAAGACCAAAGTAAGTAGCAAACATTTAGGTGACGTTAGGTTGTTTCATGGATATCTTTAGCGCTTACGATACAGATACTTTGATACCGCACAAATGAAGGAGCATTTATGCAAAAATAACGAAGAACTATAAGTTCAGAATGTGTTTTTCAAAGAATACGTACATTACCGACCTCATTGAAACAAAAATGACGTCATTCCATTAGGCAAGTTAACTACCCCGGTTCTCGCTTTGAGGACGGGCCATTACATGGTCTAGGTTTAAATGGCCGGTTTCGACGATGAAGTAGAAGGAGCTTTTCTATCCACTTCGTTTATTTTTAAGGGTCTGTAAGTAAATCCTTTGTCCATATTTTGCTCTAGTTTTATTGATTTTGTAATCAAATTAAATTTACATTAACTCTTTGGTATTTTTTTTAAAAATTTAATATATAACTTTATAAGTCTTTTCAAGATAATTATTTTGATTGACAAAATATGAATGTGGAAGTTAACGCGAATCACGCAATGAAATATCGACATAATTTCTATTGTGAGTCACTGATCTAGTTATACATAACTTTGGGTAACCCACATAACGGATTGTTGAGTATTAAGCTTTGTCAAGCCTCGTAGTTCAGTCATCATTTATACAGTTATTACATTTTTTTTTCTTTTCTGTTCAGTTTTATCCAAGTAGTCCCAGGAATGCAACCTATTCATTTTCCACCCAGTTTTTGTATGTAATATATATACTTATCATACAAATAAATGATCTCTAACTAGTTGTCATTCCATCATATTTTCCTAAAACGAGTTTCGCTCTTGCGCCTTTTGAGAATGTTTAGAACGGTAAATATGAAAGAATGAAAGTAAAACATCACAAGAAAAGCCTAACGCCAAAACAAATGTGTTTATTATGGTCCCATAATACTCGAGGTGGAAGGAAAACCGTTAAAAAGGAAATAACCCGATTACATTCACAGCACTATGAATACAATATTTCATGTTAGCATTTGTATAACGACTTGCAGCAGAGATGATAATATTAGCAAAACAGGATATCTCTGTATCAGATATCTTACACAAAAAAGGTTTATAACGTGTATGTATCTACTTTGGCTTATACAATATCTTATACTATTTTTGAGATAACTGACATACTTAAATATGATAACTTAATATTTTATTCATTGATATCTTAAATTCTTTATAATATATTTTATAAAATTCGGAATAAATCATATCCTTATGCTAAAAAGATGTAAGATGTATCTTTAATAATACATCATTTTTTGTGTGATAAATGCTCAGATGGCTGGCAACATTTTGGTAATAGTTATCCTTATTGTCTTGACATTTTAAGCACTTTCGATTTAAACAATGATTACATGTGACCGTAACGTCAATCATCCTTGTATAAAATATGGCGTCAATTGGCGTGGCAACGGAAGTTAAAACTATCAGCTTATGCACATATTAAGTTATATAAAAGAAAACATATTGCAATAAGTTTTGATGGGCAATGGGAGGTACTCTGAATTAATACTGTGTGTTCAGCGCGATGGTTTAGTTTTGTTAAGTATTGTTTAACGTCCTATCAACAGCTATGGTAATTTTAGAAAGCGATTATTAGACCTAAACAAGAAGATGATTTTTTCACAATAGTAAACGCGAAGATGACATTTTATGTTAAGCGTTTATCCTTGTGTCGCTAATGTAAAGTTTTGCGTCCTTGTGTAAATAATGAACACAGATGACGAGGACACTTAAAAGTCAAATGAAATAGTCATATCGCTCAAATCGTAGACATGGATGCATGGCACTCCACCAGATCATAAACATTCTAATAACGTACTAATAAGAAGTGCTTTTGAAGATACCACAGAAACCATACAGGAGAAAGAAAAGAAACGAGAACGTTTTAAGTTACTTCTGTTTGTTTATGTATTTTGTATTCTATTATTGTTTCATGGTGAATGTTTTTCTCTGTTTTATGTTGTGATATGTAAAGTTTCATGTTCCTGTCTTGATAAAGGGGCAGATCGCCTAACACATCCAACCAATATTTGGTAGTTCGGATCCAGTGCCAATATTGCATCATTCTGTCGTTATTACTTATGAGACCTACAATGTATACATATATATATATATATATATATATATGGGGCAAAGAAGTAATTCCAACAGTGGGGAAAAGTTTAGGTTGTCAAATTTTCGGATTGATCCGCTCCTTTATCAAGACAGAGTGAAACAGAACAGTTACATGTACATATACATCATATTACAAGAAGATAGAACTGAGATCCTACGGACATACCTCCATTAGGATCCAGTGTTATATGGGATTTTACCGTCTATATTACTTCTTTGACCCATATAAATATATATTAGTGTAGAGGTTTAACCCTGTTGAATACTAAGACAAGTTTTCTGTCACCTTGCCAAAAGGATGCACATATATACGAGATATGATATGATGTAGGGAAAAAAATTGAAATCAACATGTCAAGAAGAAAATATCTATCATCGATTTTTTTTTAAATTTCTTTTCAACAAAACATTAATAGACTCACGTATCGAATTGCAAAATAATTACCTACAGATCGCACTTGATATTGATAAAACATGGTTCAAAGATTAACATGTTCAATGATTATCTGAACTGTCTAAGGAATGCAACCGAAAATCAATGTATTTTTACCCTTTAAACATAGGATGTTAAGCAGAAAATAAATCAATACGGAATAGTTCGATCCGGTTCTGGCTTCTTTTTTATGTAAGCGAAGAGGAACGTACAAGTTAAATAAAAAATAAACCTGTGAAAAGGAAAATTAATTTATAAATATATAAGGATTAAATTAATGTAAATTATACTATAACATTAATTACAGTAGGGTTATCAAAGTAGAGACACCAAAGTTAGTAAATATATCAATCTGATGCTATATTATAGAGAATTTTTATTTCGTTTTATTGTCTTTTCCCCGATGTTTCTTCAATGTGTAGCTATATTTAGTCCACTGTCCGGCTGAGGTGTGATGTTTCTGTGTCCAGGATTAAATTCCATACAGGGACACTTAACATGAAGTGACCCTATGATCAGTGGGCACCGTTGTTAGATGAGCCTGACTACGTGAAATATCAACCTCCATCAGTAACTTTATAACTTTCCTCTAATATCATGTTTTATCTGTCATTCTCTACAGTTTCGTATGTTCTTATTCAGCCTATCACTGTAAAGGTATACAAGTATTAACAGCACAGCTTGTTACGAACGGTGAGAAGGACTATTTATAAGTACAATAGTACTTGTTTCCCAATCATCAAATGTCTTTTGTAATTGTACATGCTAATTGACATGAATAAAATATGATTTAAACTAATTCTCAACCTATTCAGATACAAAACCCCGTTATACTGCCACAATTTGTCCGGAGAATGTGTGGCGTTATAAAGGGATGTTGCGATAAATTGGGGGAAAGATATTAAGGGTTTTTTAAGGAAAAGAGAAAAAAGAATCATGAAATATATTGGCGGTAAGCGATGTGGCAAATGAAGCGAGGGGCAATACATCGAGGTCTTACTTTATATGAATAGCTAGCATACCATGTCAAGGGAATTGTTTCCAGCTGTAAATGTGTTCTGGCTTGGGCTGAACCAGATCATCACAATTTGTACATCATTCTGTTGTTTTTATATGATAGATATCTACAAATCATCAACATTACGTAATCTGTTTTAAAGGTATTTTCCCATATATTTTTTGTCTGACTACAGTATTTTTTTCCGAATATCTAATTCATATTTAATGTATTAGTAATGCGAATTTAAAGTAGCAAAGTCGCCGAGAATGATATCGTGTTTTCTTGTCTCAACTTACGCGACTACTCTATCTATAAGCGGTTTTGTCCTCATCTCAAATCTGATACTTCCTGGGTGAGATTTTCCTTGATCCATATAAAAATAAGTATGATCAAATAAATATCGCCTTACTTATATCATTACGATAGATACATATAGCCTTAACCATATCTGATAAAATGCATTAAAGGGGCGGATAACACCGTTTCCCAGATGTGATAGCGACTCAAATTAATACACAATCACCCAGAGCTATACATTTTTTACTGTCCGTGGTGGTAAGCATTGATCATAGGTTGAAATGTGTAAGCGTTATGGAGGAGAACAGAGTGGAATTCAAGAACCGGTATGGGATGCACTTTTCATTTTGATAACGACATAGAAACGGCAGGATATGTATTCCAGGGGATCCAAGCATTACGCGAAGGAAAATCTCTGCTGGTGTTCGATGCTATCAGTCCACTTTACCTACAAGGGACTAAAGTAGACCGATTTACCTACAACTGGCCTTCAAGTACCTGAATTACAAGTAAATACAGGTAGATAACAAAAATAGAATAATTTATGGCACCGCAGTTATTTTAATCCATGTTAACTCCACACAAAGTGCTCATTACCTCTATGGAAATATAGTGATATTGATACCATCATGAAGAAAGCTAATTATCGTATCAAAATGGAAACCCACATTATGACTATTTGAGAGAGTAATACAAAACGATGAAGGTTCACAAATCGTACCATTTTGTATATTGATTCCATTTAATCCTAATCGGAAGGAAAATCATACCACAAAGGCAAGCTCATAGAACGAAGCCGGGATGTCATTGTAAGTGGCCACAACATATTGATGTGACACAGTAGGTGATTAATTGATAACAGTTAACAAAGGTACATACACTTTTGATTTTCTTTCGAGTAAAGTCACTGGCAGTGACGATGTTCGGGATCAGTGTTTGCAAACGGTTTACCTGTACAGCGAAACTTAACCCCCGCGAGTATGTACTGGATACAAAACCCCGAAATATTGACCCCGCGAATTTAAATCGCTATACAGTATCAACTACGTGACTAAGGATTGTGAATATCAGTTCAAAAGGCCCTGTTTTGATAAAAAAAAATGATTGCTATGTCAGAATGACATAATTAATGATAAACTGCGGCTTGACTGACAAACGGTGTTACAAAACCATCAATCATGTATCTGCATAATATATTTTAATATGGACAAAAACTTGTTTCAAAGCAGTCGCTAATAATTATATCACCTTAACTTACACCTGTACAAGTATTTGATATGCAAATGTGTAAAATGTACATAGATATTTAAAATACTAGTAGATCATTTACAGTCTCGAGGTTGGAAAAAAATCAACCTGATGTATTTGTCTGAATAGAGTATGCCATTCTATGTTTTCATATTAGCTATACTAACACCGTGTCAGGTTGACCGACTGTTTGTGCCGATATGTGAAGATTCACTCGACGTTGAGAACAGATATCGGTCCTCGTCAATATCGTACTACTGTTGCATATAATGTCGGTGTATACAGTAGGCGGCAGATTTATTCAAGTGTTGTTACAATGTTGTTTTTCATTTCTAACGTGCTTCTTTATATTTTGATGATCGAATGTAAAATTATTCAATAAGTGTATATGGTTTCAAAATACGTACGGTATGAATGTTGATACCCTAAATGATGTCTCCTATTGAATTAAGGAAAACCCACTGATTTACGAATACTACCTTTAATTTATCTTGATCCCCCAGTGCTATTTAATGTGTTCTAGACACTTGTTTGTCCATTTGAAATGTAAGTGTTCATACCGTTATCCAAAGACTGCTGTCATGAAACGTCTGTCATTGGATTTAAAAGCCAACATTTTGGCAATCAGGTGCCAAGGTAAAATCACCAGAGCAGACCAAAGCATTTCAAGGGAACATCGCTGGATATCGTTTTTAACGTTAAAGAGATCAGCTTGTCCGAAAAAAGCACGATATTTAGATTAGAAGATAAGAGCAGCGAATCGATTGTAAACTGAAGCATATTTTATTTAGTCAGGCAATCTCAAAATATATTGGTTGACTGATTCAAGAGCAAGCGACATAAATCAAGCAATGAATAAAAATGCATGATAATTTTTTCCCTTTATATTAAATAAGCACATTTGTTAGTGTTTGGACCCCTTCCGTATAGTATATGTATTATATTGATTTGCTGGTCGCTGATAATGTAAATAATTTATTTTGTCATGTAATTATTTCTACGGCTGTGCAGCAACCTAAACAGACAGATATGTAAAGTAAAACAACTATCGAATTCACATGAGCCTTTCTCTGCAAATGAACACAAAAGACAATTATTAGGTTTAAGCATTTGATATCATGCTTAATTGGACTTTAAATCATTACCTGAACTAAAATCCAGCTTTCTGAAAAAATCCTTTTCAGACAATTACATGTAATTGAAAAGATTGATACATGTAAGAACGAGCAGTACATGTGTTGACAAGTTATTGTACGCTATGTACATATCAAGAGATTAAAACATTTCTGTTTTAGATTTAAGTATTTTCTATATTTATCCATCAAACTGTTAGCAATCAAGTACATGTACATTTTACTTTAATTTTCTTCTCTATTCAATTTATTTGCAGAACAATTATTCATTTGTTGAAAATTGGAAAGCAAAGGGAGCATGTACGAATATTTTACTATAATTTTTGTAATTCCTATTTTACCTTTTTTCTGAGGCCAAAGATGAAACATTCACTTGATCGTCCTAGTGTGGGTTTAAGTGTAGTTTATTATCAGTTGTAGTTTTCTTTTTAATTTGGTAAACTTAAAACAAGATATACATGTATTAAATACCAAAATGTTTCTTGAAATATGAAGTGAGGAAGCTTGAATTAAAAACAAATCGGTAAGTCGATTCATATATCCTAACGAAGTAAACATTTTTTTACATTCTTCAATAATAGGAAATGGCAACAATACCTTTTTGAAACTCTTAAATTAATTTTTGAAATCGATTCATAAACATCACTTTGATACTTGTGACATTGTATCTAAAAAATAGTTAACATTTGATGTTCAAGCATTTTCAAATATGTGCTTACCAGCACTACTACTCAACCCAATAACGTAGAAACATCTAAAGATTGTTTTTATGAATCCAAGATTATTTTAGGGTCCGTGTTGTTTTTCCTTTTATTCTGGTTTCCTGTTCATCCATTCTCCCTTCCAATTAGGATATTGTTAAACCCAACTTGAGTGCTATGTATGTGAAGGATTTATTTAGGGTTTTTTCTCTGATTTTTTGTGTGTCTTATGAGATGCTGAAACGGATCAACATTCTTGAACATAAACCAGACGTATCCTAATATTGTGATGTGGTGTGGCCTACGTTGTTAAAATTTTCCGAATAAAGTGCATTCACATATAATACTTTAGTATAATGAAATTCTGTCGCAAAATGATACTTTATTTTATGGAATGAGATAGTTGAACTTAAACTTGTAAACATCACACTAGCTATATTTGTATTTAACATTGATTTAAAAGCATTAAATAAGTCAACTCCCGGAATGAAGTCTTTGATAATGCATACTTAATGAATACCGTCAACTTAATGCGGGACCTAATATTTCGTTTGGTAGATCAGAGACCTTGTATCATGTAGTATATAATTGAGTATAACAAATAGGATTATTTGTTTATGATATACGTGTTCACTGCAAACGTGTACTAATTTTCTTCCGTTTTGTCTCTTTGTAGTATTACAGTTTCCCAACGTCAAAATTACATTATGACTTGTTACCGCTTTGCTTTGTAGCCCATTCCTTACTTCTTACCAGTTTTCGTTAAACAGATTAAATAGCTCTTTCTATTTTAATGTACGGGTATAATAAAAGACTCGATTCAGGTATTGTTCCTACGTGAGTTTTGATGGGTTGCACATGTATCTATTTACTGTAATTATGGAAACTTAAACATTAGTTGGCTTTGTGCACTGGTATCAAAGACCTGTTATGTTCCGTTTCCCTTTTAACTTTTCATTTGTAGTGATTGTGCGCAACGTTAGACAATTTGTTATGCTCTTCTAAGAAACTGATCGTGCTACAAGGAGTTAGAGAATATTACATACAAAATTGTTTTTATCTTTGGATTAGTTTTATTTTCAAAATAATGCAATGTCTTCCAAGTATGTTGATTTTATTCATAATTATTTGGTGATTTTCGTTTAAGTTCAATTAGTATAATGCAACGCCAGAACATCTGACTAACTCTTGATGATGTTAAAGTACAACGGTATATTTTTGGTCTGCTTTAATTTCAAGTATTACGTCATGCTATTTTAAACAAAATATCAAACAATTTTGTTTAAGATATAAGTTGTTTTTATGATTGAATCTATATAATTCGAATTGTGGGATTGAAATTAATGTTCGGCAATTAATCTTTACAAAACACAAGTTTAAGTGTCAGTTAATAAATAATACAAAATGTATGAATATGAGAAATGCACAATTGGAGTAAACGTTTAGATTTTATCAAAACATTGTATTGACAACCTGATCCATATATTATTCATTTACCAACAATCTTTGTCTGACGATTAATGTTTTCATCGGATAATTTTTACAGATATTATAATTTAAGTACAGCTGCAATATATTGCACTGGAATTAAATTCCAATTTTCCATACGAAATAATCATGCAATTGACACAACTATTACACATTTTTCCCCATACCAACCGTGCCGTCCTGTGATGTAAGTAAGTTGCAGTAAACACAATTCTTTCCGTTGTACCATCAAAACGAGGATCGTCCTCAAATGACCATAGCTCTCCAGTAGATATTTTTATTGCAAAATATTCCCTTTAAGAACAAGCCTAGTTTGCTGGTTAAACAGCATTTGCATGCAAACATAGGGTCTAATAACGTAAATGAGTGCAAGATTGATTCAGCAAGGTAATGTTATATGACAAATAACGACTAAAGCATCAATTTCAACACCTCTTTGTTCAGGAAATGAAAATAATAAAAAAAACGTCAGGTGTAAACTAAGTTAAACAAATAAACACAAATATGTATTTAATTAAAAATAATAATGTGATGTATAATTATACTATAATATATAAGATTGTCTAACTAGTGAAAATAAATGTAATAAATATATAGTAAATATTTTAGGAATTAATGAATGTATTAATAAGAAGTGTTATTATAACCATATGTTCATATACCTGTCAGAGAAAATCAAAGATTACATTAATCATATTGATAAATATAAAAAACACGAAAATGAATCATGGAAACATAATAACTATTAAAATAAAGTGATAAAGGACAAAAATAGTTTTAAGGAAAAAAACACGCAATTGCATGCTTTGGAAAATACTACAAATTCATAATAGTTATAAATGATGTATACACAAAGAATAGATAATTAAACAATTAAATCATAAATTGTCATTTAAACATTGACGCAATGAAAAACCAAATGTCTAGGGTACATAGTGAAAAAAGTGTGATATTTATTCAATGAATAAAAAAAACTGATTTCTTTAAATATTAAGATAGGCTATGATAAGGTGATTTTTAGCGTGATTTTAAAGTTTCAAGTGTGAATAAAAGAGTACGTGCACATGGGGCTGTATAAACGAAACAAACGAAAAATGTATTATGTTCTATATCTAACGGTCTTTTAGAGACATGCAAAAAAGATACATAAACATAAACATAAACAAAAACATAAAAAGATCAATCATGTAATCAATATGGTATTAAATGACGAATTTCATGGAACACAATGTAAAACGACCACGATTAATATGTTACATAATCATGTTTATGACCGTAACATTAACTTAAGTATATATAATTCCGGGGATCTGATTGGCCACCAGCCTTTTACAGGGTTAAAACAGTTGATCATTTACCAAATTTACTCCTTTGAGCCCGACCCTGCTAATATCTGCAGCTTACAATCTGTATTACGAGGGCTGAAAATTGTTACATTTCAACGTAGGAAATAAATATTGTATAAAGGACATAGGTTAAATAGAAATTAAATAACGAATTGCACACGAAAATGTTATCGTGTACTTAATGTAATTCAGCTCGTGCTATTTTTTTCATTCATTCTATGCATCAAATTGACTAACAATAAATGCTAAAATAGCGATAACTACATTTGCGCAAAATTATTAAAACCGCTATATTTGAAATTATTTTATGAATGCATTTTACCGATAAACCTAGCGCAATATCATGATACATGTAGCTTAAACATCATCGCCGATTCGCGGAACGGTAGTGAACTAAAACATGCACAATAACAAAATATGTGCGTATATAAATGTATTTTATCAACATTTCATAACTGGAAACAATTTAAATGTACGTATTTAAAATGAAGTCATGCTACTTAAATGTGTGAATACAAACCAGAAAGTTGATGAAAATTGTAATACAATCATCAGCATCAGCTAATCTGAAAAAAACAATCTTATTATTATAAAAGTTTATCAATTTGCTTTTGTTCATATTTATTGATTAGTTACAAACTGCCATACACCAAGGTGATACATTATATATAAAGTATGTATGTAAACTAACATGATCTCTGTTCAGTTAAGATAAATTAGTTTACAAATGACTAGGCAGATCGACGGCGATCAGGAAGCTTAAATACACGTTAGTGCATCTGTCTGGAGTTCTGAAATCCAGGGATCGAATCATGACCTGCCCCTTATTTTTTTTTCTTTCTTATTACATTTAGCGCTCAACTAAATATACGCACTGGAGGTTTATAGAGTCTCGTGTGACTTCGGGTCGAAAAGTTTGTTGAATTATGGAAATAGGTAGCGAAAGTTGTTTGGGTCGATCTCCGGCGACAAGATAACTCCACCTAAGCTAAACCGTTGGTCCAAAGTTAGAATTCCGATCTGGTCGTGCATGTTCTTTCCTCACCCCGGATGAGTATAAATAGGTAGCATCTATTCAATTATTCAATAAATGTATAAATTGCATTTTGTGTTAAAATGATCAGTTTATTCCTGTTGGAATATCAAAGATACGTATACATTATTTTGAATGTGATCACACATATATTACCAGACAAACGTAAGCACAGTCACTTTGTAAAACATCATACATTTGCTGTCAATATGGCCAACACTCTAGCTTTATTCATAAACAGCGTAAAATCATTGTTTAAAATCGGCTGCCCACTTCCAAATAAATCTGAATAAAACGTTATCACGTCTAAATGTCCATGTATACATATTTTTTATTACTTATTAACCACATTTTATACATTACGAACTGTTCTGAGGACTTTGGTATACTGGTTGCCATAGGTATATACTGAATCAATCGTGTCTTTTAATATGGAAAAGGGGCATAATTTTGGAGTGTATGAAATGTGTTGGTCAAATTATCTTATGGTTTTTCGATGCATGCAAACGCTTTGTATTTTACATAATAACTAATTTGTTATGATTATTATCATTGTATTTCAAATAAAAACTTGATGCAATGTCGTTAGCCAAAAAGGATAAAATTTAACTCATTGCTGAATAGGTGATATACAGAAAATTTAATAAACTTTTGATTTTTTCAATGTTTTCATGATAGAATACGTTGTGTAGAAGCACTTAATACATTATATACAGCGTTTTCCTAATTCGCAAGAAAATATTTGACCTTACACGTTTGTCTCCAAACCAATTTAAGAGAATCTTCGTAATACATCCTTGCAAATGTTATATTATCTTTGTGGGAAATCAGTGTATATTATTACATTTTCTTTTAAGAGAACAAGAAAATAATATATAAATATTGTACAGTGCCAACACACAAAGACATCATTTGCTCACAGAGCAGATACAAATATTACAGGAAATTAGAAAAACACCAAAATACAAAGGAAAATGACACCATTGGCACTCTCTAAAAGAATTCACCAATGTCATCAGTCAGGGTAAGTGAATCCAGAAGTATTATTATGATTTAAATGTGCATTGATTGAAAGAAAACATTAATAAACAAAAATTTAAACAATCGTTCGTTTTTTATATTTCAAGAAGACAAATATTCAGTACTTTTAGATCAAAAGTTTCCTATAAATAATTGCAAAACATTTTTTACTTGTTGATGACGTCATTGTTAACCGCTCCTCCATTTGACATGAGCTAGAAACGTAACACTCTAAAAAATGACAAGTCAAAAGTTCAAAAGGAATGCACTTTAAAAACTGTTAAGTTAACAGTTCAAGGAAGCGGTGAACCGTCATTCTTTAGGCCGGCCCTTGGAAGGACAATAATGATATAAGCGTTTGCCTTGTCCTTCAGGTTAATGAAAAATATATGTTTGCTTGCTATATCCCATTGTGTTCGTCATACTTAGTTTAATACAAAACATATGTTCTTTGTTACATTGTAAGTAGGTGATTTGGGTTAGTCTTAGATATTGGGTTGGAATGTATTTTTACACTACAGTTCAAGTGACAAATTATACATTGAAACCCGAGGTTCTGTCGAGTGTTACAATTCTATTCACGCTAGCGTATTGGAATTTTGTTTCTAATGTCACCAATAACATGCATTAAGGCCCTGAACTTATTAACTATAAGGACCACGTAAATTGTACGCTAGTTGATCATTGCTTTGTTAACAGTTTGGTCGTCGGTATTTTGAAGCATATACATTTTAATATATTAGTTTAAAATTTGTTTTATTCACAAAACATATGTTATACATAAATCTATCACTTTTCATTGTAACCAACATTAACAACTGGCTTAATTAATGATAGCGACGTGAATATTGATAATGTACAGAGGAAGTTAGAAGAGAGTTGGGGAAATGCAGTGTAAAATATTGGGCATGTACAAAATATAATATTATCAGATATTCAGTACATTGTGGTCAAAACAATTCCTTAAAATACGTTTTAATATATTGCGCGAAGATCTGAAAGAATTTTTTTCACGTGTTTAGAAACGAATATAATTTAACAAGACATTATAAAACCCCTAAAATATGAATGTTTAATCTTATTTAAATGATACTGCTTTGCTATAACTTTACTGCCATTACTATTTACTCCCAATAAATATAATAATGGCTTTCCTCCACCACCAAAACCTGACACATCCTTAGATGACCATAGTTGTTAATAGGACGTAAAACACAAACAATTCAAACCAAACCAAACCTAATAAATCTGTTTTGCATTTTTACAAATACACAATTCTCTAATTATGAAACCAATGTATACTTCTTTGAAAACAAGCATGCTGAATACATTCTACCTTTCCCAATTAGTTGAATATTACAACAATTGATTTATTACGGAACGCCAAATACCACCGCATTGTTTGCTTTTCAAAGGATATGATCACAAAAGCGAACGTCGCCCTGTGTCTGATTTATCTAATGAAATTTCTAAACATCAATGAATGTGCATAACAGGTAATTCTTTTATTGTGTACGCTTGCTAAGTATGTGCACGCTATTTACATTTCTACTTACAATTTAATGCTAGCATTTTGTTGCCAACTCCCAAATTGTCAAAGCTATGTGTGTGATGACATTATGATTCGCTAAATGAATGGCGTTGTTAGGGAAACATTTTGTAATTCGTAGTTTGTTTATGTTCCTCGCATGATCCTTTTATCTCAGACATAATTTCACATACGTTATTCATATTTACCACCTAAGAAGATGCAATTAATACACATATGGAAAAGACAAAGAGTGAAGAAGATAAGAACACACTACATTTTAAGATTTACTACTAACAAACGATTACTAGAAGAATCGCATTCATAACAAGCTATAACTATACCAAAACGCGGAAAACTTTGTACTATTTAGATATTGCTAGCGTCAGCAGGCTTGTACATTCATAAGCCTACCGCTGTGTGTCTGGATGTGTTAATTGGATGACAAGCAACATAACCAAAGACTGTGTCAAGATTTAAGATTGATTATTAGTACTCAAGACAATTGATGGAGTTGATAGAGATACTTAAAGTAATATAAAATAGTAAGAGCTGACACATGACGACCGTCAAATGACGATTCAACATGGCAGGCTTTATTTTGTTGTTATACATGTAAATGTAAAATCCATGTATGAGGAAAAGTAAACAATATTTTCAGTGATTTTATAATGTTGTTTTGTCATTTTCAAAAGAAGAAAAGAAACGATGAAAAACAAGAAAGAAAGAAAGAAAGAAAGTAAGAAAGAAAAGAAAGAAAGAAAGAAAGAAAGAAAGAAAGAAAGAAAGAAAGAAAGAAAGAAACGAAAACACAAATATGCTAAATCGATTATTATGGTACGTAAAAAAAACAACAGAAATCAATGAAATAAAAAAAAAGCAATGAATAAATCGAAATATTATGCATTTGCTATAATTATGTAGACCATATATCAAATGCTTTCCTATAAATATTGTTAATAGTTCATGAGTGTGGAAGAATATATATGCAATCATTTTCGATACTGAACTAGCACGAGGAACAGTATTAAATCGATATACCTCATGAGTGATATGATAATGATATTCAAAGAGCAACCCCACAATATACTCTAAACATTAATTGAAATTGAAAATGAAGTAAATTTTACTTTAAACACAGCGGTAGTGCTTCAGAACGTCACACACCATTTACGTTATAAAGCTTTCTTGTTGATAATGACATTTATTGTTTTTGTATTCTGTAAGTTCATTTAATAAAATACGAAAATGTGTTGTTTTTCTCTTTTTGTTTCACGAAGATTCACTTTATTTCACTGGTAAAATTGTTTTAATTATTTGTATGTATGAAGTAGTAAAACGACTTTTCATTTTCGCCGTTATATTGTCATATTGTGATGCTTATTTGAATCTGTTGTCTGGAATTTGTTTAAACTTTGTGGAAATATTAAGCCGAAATAGATTACTAGTAGGACGTTAATGATGATATATTACAAAGTAATCTCTAAAATTAGATTTAGTTATTGACGAACATTATTATATTTGATTATTTCATAATGTTTTTAATGTTAAGAAATCTCTATGTTGTTAGCTTGTCCCTGGTTGATATGCCAGAAGCATTTCAAATGAGTTGCTCATGAAAAATACGGAACCATAACAATAAGGACACTGCACACACGCATATATATACAGCAACTCACATTAGTGTACTGACTTTCCTAATACAGAAATATTTTACGAAACAGAATAGAGAAAACTTACTTTTTATTTATGACACTGCTCGTTCGGTGATTATGGTTTTTCATATCTCTCGTGCAATGTATTCACCACTTATTGGATCAACGACAGTGGTTGGTCATGATATATTGACGTTTCACGAAGTATACTAAAACAAGAACGTTATCCCCCTCCCCCGTAACACCGTTCGATATCTTTAAAATTTAGATATGGTCATAAAAATGCGTTATTTATTTTTCTTTTAATGAATGTTTTAGTATCCTTTGAAATGTAACATTCACATTGTTCTATAGCCTGAGATATTCTTTTAATATATAGGGTGATAAACTCATTAACGTAACTCCCGAAGCTTCAATGTCTGTACAATCAGTACAAACCACCTAAGAGTTTATACGTTTTACGTGTTAAACGTTTTTATATGAAAGAAATGTCTATCAATCGTAGACTCGAGTATTCCCCAAACAAACCCACGATGGACAACAGTAAACTAGTTTAATATATAGTTTCATTACAATGCATGATATGAAGTATATTTATTTATTACAGGGTGATCAATTCATCGATGTAAATTCCGAAGGGTTGTAAACATTGTACAAATCACCAAGGAATGAATACGCTTTACGTTTTTATATGAAAGAAGATGTGTTTCGATTGTACACTCGAGTATTCCTCAAACAAACCAACGTTGGACAACAATAAAATATATTGTTTATTCAAATACGTGATATATGGTATTTTTATTGGAAGTTACACATTTTTTCTGGGATAAAAAAAAATCATAAAAGAATCTTCAGCTGTAAGGCTGAAAATGGCTTATGTCAATCATGCCACACATTAGAAATTGGTATTTATGTCTGATATACTGTAGTTCCGAAGCATATTAATTCGTTATATACTGATTCATAGCATAAAAAAACACTACTGAATGTAAAGACAAAAGTAATGAATGGCATTTGTTGCACTACTATGTAGGGAATTCGTCCGTTTGATTGGCATATTTTGTATGTATTCTCGTTCTTCTTATCCACATTGTGGAGAAATGTGGAATACCTGCACATTAGGTTCCATTTCAAAGGGTTTCAGATTAATAAAGAATAAATTGTCTGAAGGATTTCGTGAGCCATAAATCATACCGACTGTGCTATGATCATCAGCAGATATTTATTTGATTATGGGAAAAAGCAAAACAAACATGGTTTTCATCTTCCCGTGGAAAATACAAGACAGAGTTTTTATAACTGACAAACTAGTTATTTACACATATAATGATTTACAAGCATACCTGACTTTGTATTGTTTTATAGGATTTTGTGTTTGAAACAAATAACAGACACATACACTACAACCAAACTTCATTTTAACCTTTTCTGTAGAATCATTTTGGCGTCATAATAAGGTCATGTGATATATCGAGGAAAGCGTATGAGAAAATTGTCTGAAAAGATAAAGACACATGCAAATACGTGGTTTTTTTTAGCGAGACGATAAATAAAACGAGGGAAGTTATATCGAAGTTTAATTGTTTGGTTTAAAGCAAAAAGTTGTTTTACATGTATACATTTGATATTTTGTGCTGCAGTTCATGACGTGCACAAAAACAACATATAAGTATGTCAGCCATTGCATTGTAACTTTCTTTAATCCAAGGAAAGGTCATACATGATTTAATCGTCAGTAATCATATATACAATATATGAATATTTTCTTTTTCTTTTTTCAGCGTGAAGTAATGATGTAATGACCCGCATTTGTCACCTCACCCCTGCCAAAACATTTAGTGTGTTTTTTTTGTAACAATTTTTTAATACGTGATCCACGAAAAAATGGCAAACCGAGGCTGTCCTTGATACTGATCAGATTATGTGAAATATGTTTAAATACTTAGGTTTTTTTCTTGGGATAGTACTAGTTTATTATTTGCCTAGTTTTGTTTGTAATCTGGAATAACCTGTTACCGTATACCGGGAAGTCTAACTTTCGCCCTCCTATGAAATCAATTTTCGCCTAGTGTTAATTTCGACCTTCACATTTAATTACTATATTTATTATGCTGTTTACTTACATTCGCTGCAACGAAAAATTCGCGTTCATTACGGAAGGTAAACAAGACGAATATTAAACTGCAGCGATCATTCTCCGGTAAACAGTATATATATGCTTGTCTTGACATTTAGAAACCTGTAATGCACCACGTGTATAATGCATGCTGACTCATTGCATGTTTGCGCACAGTATGGAAGCACGGATACTAAATGAATGAAACTTTTGATGTTCTGTTTGTTTATGAAAGACAAGGCGAACATGCAAAGATAACGTGTCCTTTTTGGTGTCCGTTTTTGATCCTTTTTACTTGAATGTAATCGTCGCTGCGATCTATGGCAATTAATAATAACTTATCAGAAATGTTAAGAAGAAACAGATAGTGTTATATATATAAACACGCACTTATTTGATTGTCAGGTTTCATAGGTAAATCGATATTGACCTAATAATTAATGTGTTATCCCATTACCGCTTACGTTATAAAACAGTACATGTATCTGATTACGGTATGATTTTTGCTGTTTCATGAAATATTTTGTTGATATGCTAAGGTGTCGTAACAGTGTAAAAGTAATCGATATATAGCCTATGTATGTAGACCGATCATTCGTTATACATGTATCAATGTATCAGTCTTATAAAACACGGTTGATACTGTCAAGTTATAAAATGAAATTGTGTTTAGAATATATATTATTCATCGTCTGCTCATTGTACTCAAACGTTTTTAACGCCATTTCCTTTACCTGCAATATAATTAAACTTATACATGTAGTAAGCTTCGTGATTGGTTAAGACTGTTTATAAAGAACTTCATACACTGATAAATCATAGCTTATAGAAAAGGGACAAAACCTTGTTCTATATTGATTCGGATACTATTGAACTATTTTCAGATCCGATAACAGATTTCTGTCATAAACAGGGACGATAGTAGAGGCTGTCTTTGGCTGAGGACCAGATTATCTTCACACGAAAAAGTGACGAAGCCAGCTGAAGTTGACCGAAAGTCGTCAGAGAGCCTCGATCTGAAGTCTGAACTGGAACCCAGGTAAAAATTGTAACATGAAAACTCCATTTCGTTCTTTTAAAACAAATTCTGATTGAGTTAAAGTTTCTTCCTATTCGGCAAGTGCCTCTTATAGACCAATTCTGCTAGCAAAACTACCAGATATGACAGTACACACGAGGAAGAATGGTTATCAAGTCAGTATGGATGCAATACCGAGATACACTATTCTATGTATCTTAAGCATTTTAGTGTCATCGGTTGTGTTTTGGTATATCCAATAAAGTGCCTCACACAGAACATGTAAACCAGCTTAACCGCCAACAACAATAACGTTTGTAATTTCCGTCGAGCTGTATTTCGTCTCTGCGTATTGCAGAGATATCTGCTCTTGTGAGCAGGTATTGATTGTTGCGTCATTTGTTTGTGAGAGTAACGTCATCAATTTTTGAGAAAACGACGTAATTTCTCACACAAACCAGTGACGTAACAATCAATACCTGCTCACAAAAGAAGATAACTCTGCAATACGCAAAGACGGAATAGTTTAAGCAGTGATTTATTCAAATCTCTTATAACACTTAAACAACATGATGAGAAATAATTTCTCACAAAAAAGGAAAATGAAAACTGGATATTTTTTTGTAGAGATTGCAAACTTTCAACATTAAGTTATTATTAGTTTGTTTTTGTATATATCAAAGAATAGAATAACTGAATTCCATCACTAGTGCATTAATTATTGTGGCAGTTGATTATGAATATTTTTGTTTCCTGTATTCATATAGCATTGAACTGTATTCGGTTGGTTTCATGGTATAGGGAAATGACAATTCCAAGAAGTACAATAGCTGATATGATTGCAATCTAAAATGTGTAGTGGTATACAGTGTTAATGCCATTAGAGGTGAATATAGCAATATAATTATTACAGAAAGTTCATCTACCTACACCTTAATATCAACATCTAATGGTAAAGCTGTTACAATCTACCAACAATGTGTTAATATACATGTAGTTTGAGGTATCGAATTATGCGCCCTCTCAATTAAACACAGGTATAATACGGAAATAGGATTTTTTTGTGAAAAATCATACCTAAACGATATATAAAGACATTTCCATATGATATTTGAGTGTGTGGGGAAAGGGTTTTCCCATTGAACCCTGATAAAGACAGGAACTTAAAGACAAAGAAGAAGAAACCTTTCAACCCTGGTTAATTTGTTTAATTTAGTTGCCAGCCACATCAATACATTTTCAATAAAAAAAAAAACATATTTTACTTGACTGTGGCCCACTTCATGCTGTTTATTTAAAGTAATTTGTACTGTGACGTATTCAAAGTGCTGTTACACATACATAATATTGAAATTTGCAACATATTCAACGTTTTGTTAATTGTAACGTTTGCAACTTATGTTTTGACGTGTTCAAGGTCGTGAGGTATCCAAAGCAATGCAATTTGGAATCAAATATATTTGATATATCAAAATATATTCCGGGTAGTGTTATTTGTGACGTATTCAAAGTTTTAGTAATTTTGACGTACTCAACGTATCGCGAATTTTGACGTGATCAAAGTATTGTTAATTATTATATATTCAAAATAATGTAATTTGTGACGTATTCAAGATGTTTAAATTGTGACATATTCAAAATAATGAAATTGTGAGGTGGCCAAAGTATCGTAAATTTTGAAGTGATCAAAGTAAAATAATTTGTGACGTACTCAAAGTATCGTGAATTTTGACGTATTCAAAGTAGTGTTAATTATGACGTATGCGAATTAATTCGTTTTGTGATGTAATCAAGGTAGTGTTAATTGTGACCTATCTAAAGCAGTGTTTATTGTGACGTATTCAAAGTAGTTTTAATTGTGACGTTTTTAAAGTAATGTAAATTGTAAATTCAAATGAAAGTTTAACTTGTGACGTAATCAAAAAGATTTGATTACGACGTATTTAAAGTAATAATAATTTTGACCTACTCTTAGCATACGTTGTATTGATTGTACCACACAAAAGTAACATAATGAACACTTTAGACCACAAGAAGCGTAATTTTGATGCACACATGAATTTTGCAAAATACTTTTCTTTTTAAATCGAGTTTCATTAGTTTATTCATCGTAATTTTCTATGTCACAATTTAAACTACTTTAAATCGAGTTTCATTAGTTTATTAACGTAATTTTCTATATTATAAACAGATTCAGTTAATATAAAAGCATGTTCGGAGACCGATACGTCCAACATACTATAAATGTTGTTTGGTTTAGTCGTCTAACTTTTATTTGCTGGTTATTTTCTAATTAGGTATTGCTGTATGTGAAAAAAGATATCAAGACAAGTAATATAAGACATAGTAAGAATTTTACATATATTAATAATGTAAATACTCATCTGCGTTCATTACTGAGGACTTAATACATATTCCCCTGTTGTTTCCTCTTGTTACTTAGCATGACATGCATGTCCATTTTAAACCAACGGATATGTCATATATACATACATACGGATAGACCAGAATCGTGCTGTCATTCAAATAGTGTTTGTATGCTACATAGTAACGCTTTCCGTACATTATCGAAATCCCAAAAATGTGGACTAATCAAATAATAATATTTGTGTTTTGTAGTTTATGTTTCCTTAACAAAACTTGGGTTCTCCTTTTAGACTGTTTTATAAGTTTCCCCCACATTGTGCTGTGTAAAGTCAGCTGTTCGTAATATCTCTTTCTAAACCTATGAATCTCACCAAGAAAATCATGAATTGTGTTAATTTTATGCACCCAGGTTTAAACTGGAATCCTAACAGATTCCTAGACAGACTAAGGTTTACCCACAATGCGTGTGGACTTTTGATATCTTACACTTTTACTTACAGAAGATTCTGGCTGATGTTATCTAAAAGTATAATTTCGTATTCCATCAGTCGGTCTTAAATCAAACAAATATACTAAGCTTTCTTGACACGTGAACAGAAATATCGAACTAAATTTGATTTGTTCAACCATGTATGCGGTATTATTAAAATTACATAGGAGTCTAGCTGTATTAACCACATCATATATTTAACACTTATAGTATAAAAATATGTATCATTTTCATAAAGTACACAAGAGAATACCGGAGCATAAACAATATCGTATTTTGAACTAAAAGAACTACGGCAAAATATGAAAATAACATTAGACACTCCCTTTTGGCAAGCTTTAAACGTCATTATACAGAAAATATAATATTCTTTTCACTGGTTTCACTGTATTTATCTTCCGAGACAGCCAAACTAAACAAATGAGGTGATGTTCTTTTTGTATAGCTAGGGTTGCATATTGTTAACGAAGAAATATATTCCTGGGGTTAAAACATTTGTCATCATTGCGATTCAGCGTTATATCCTACAAGCGTAAAATACTAGTAGCAAAATCATCCCAAATAACTCAAAATGAAAATATTTAGTTCTGTTGTCTCCAATAGATGTTGTATGTCCAATTCTCACACAGTCTAATACCTCAATAATGATTTATTCGAACTTGTTAAAAAATACAAGTTTTCGTAGATTTCGATAGAACATTAGAAGAAAAAATATATCAAGTAGAAATATAGACAGGGAATCACAAACAGAGAGCAGTAAGAAACAGTTTGGGGGATTTCGATGAGTCTGGGCCAGGAGACAGAAGCCAGCTTTAATAGGGATTCGCAGTATCAATAAAAACACAATATACTGCATTATATAAACCGGCTACCAATATGGGAACCCCCTGCAGAATTTGTTTGGGCCCTGTACTTGTGGAAACGACAGCGACCCAAATAATTCTGCTGTACCTAATTTAATGCTTGAGGTCTTCTTCCAAACAGCGTTTACGTTTCCTAGTCCAATAACTTATGTAAGGAGCATTACTTATAATCACCAGACTTTACCATGTAGGTCACTAGTACAGGTGTGTCGTCGATAAATTCCACGAGTTGATTTATTTAATTACAAAGGTGTTTTTTTCTAATTTGTGATTTTAGACCAATCTTAATGAATCATAAACCCGATTCCATAAGATAATCAAAACTGTGGAGTTTCATTCATTATTTGCAAATACCGATGTCACGAAGGCATAAACAATAAAAACATAGTTGTGGTATGAATAGTTAAGTGTATGCAACGACTGCTAAGTAACCAGTTGAGTGACAGCTAATGTTTATATACTCGCGCCTGTATAGTAGTATTGTCTTCTAAAAGCAGTCCTAAAGGATATACACTACTTTGCAGGTATCATTTGTAGTTTAGGGACCAAAAATCTCGCGCGGTGGATCATTCATAACCTAATCGACACATGAGAAATTATACAGGTAAACATAGCCATTTGTACATGTAAGTGGAGCGTAGTTTTCCTCATCCAGTTGCAATTACGTATATTTTGTAACTCGTCAAGGTGTGAATGGTCCTTTAACATTTAACTGAGTTGTAGATGAATAGAAGTATACACGTCATATTGTCATATTCATATTCACTGCATATTCGTGGTGCGAATAATAGAAATGTACATCCGAACGTACTGTAACATTAAATTGTCGATGGGCTGTAAAACAATACAATACAAATAAACTTGTATTTACAATTCTGTTTATATTTTTGAAATAACTTGATTGTATCGTTCTTATGATTAGAGATTAAATGTTGAAAAATGGAATAACAACACCCAGTGTGACAGACATTTTTACTGACGTCATTCATGATCCACTGCGTGGAAGTTTGGTTATCAAGTCAGTACTAAACGATATGTGTGACCAGCAAGGTAGTGTATATCCTTAAACATGGATGTAAGAAGACCATATGGCTGTGTCGCCTTGAGTAAAGAAACGTTAGCTGTCACTCAACTTGTAACTTAGCAGTCATTGCACTGAACTATTTCTTTCACAAATATGTTTTTTTTTATCTATGCCTTAGTGACATCGAGACTGGCAAGTCATGCAAGAAAATCCACAGGTTTGATGACTGTAAAAATTTGATTATCGATTCACAGTAATTTTGATGATGTTGATGAGGTGTTTGCTAAACGATATAAAGGAAATTAAACTTGTTATGTGTTTGTTTGTTTTACAAATATATTTTCCGGTTCAATTTTATCTTCATATAGCATCACAGGAATACCCATCAAGACGGGAAGTATTTAGTTTAATCCTGTACAAACATTGCATATTTTCTTTTTGTCTTTACTTACTTTGAATGCTACATGTTAACAAGAATAATAACACACTGGGTGATTATCATGTGTGTGTATTGTTAGATATGCAATTATACCTGCAAATTTACATGCAATCTAAATGAAATTTCAAAATAAATCACAGTCATGGAAATGAATATGCATCTATGTTTGATTTGAAACAAATAATATACGTATGCACGTTCCGCAACGTTTAAAGACCGGCTGGTTTTTAGCAAGCAAAGGCTGTCAACCAAGCCGTAGGATGTGACGAAATTGTAAATATTCTGTTGTCTACTTATAAAACCATTTGCCTATTTACACAACGCTATAGGTAATAGAAGACTATGTGAAATGCTCTGAAAGTCTTAACTCTTCAGAAAATAACACATGCTGCATATAAATGTATAGTAACACATGATAATATGCCATGAGCAAATGACTGTTTGTAAACACCACCTCGGCTGATATTCAAATAGAAGTAACGCTCTCAAATAACTTTTGACAAGGCCTTGATTATGGCGAACAACCACACACCGTTTGAGAATAAGACCGTCAAACGAGCGAGGAAGCGCTTCCTCCCATGAATCCTAATCACCCAGTCTGAGTAGAATTCTTCACGCCGATGTAAGTAACTTATGTCAGTTTCCAAGAACAGAAACACTCTGTATATAATGAAAGATCCTTTAACTAACATCAACATCTATAAACCTGGATTTTTATCAATAGTAGCACATCCTATCATCTCAATTCCTGCTACACTAGTGATGATGATATTAACCCATTATAGATCTATGATCTCTAAAACCTTAAGCCTTTGTACATAGATTTGACCCAATAAGAAAGTTAGAAAAGGATCACAAAACAACGTACACTTTAAGATGTTCTTTTCTGTAAACATTCTCGTTTTCTTACACATGCATTTTTGTTACCCAACATTACATTAAAAAACATTCTGTTGTCATAACAACCAGAGGATACAGAATACAAATTCCGATCGATCCTCCCTCACAGACACCTGGATTATAGGATTTTGCTTTGAGATAAAAGGGATTCTAGGATATGACTAACAAACACATATAATCTTGGACGGTGGAAAAACCACTTGCAGCCTCAAGTGAATTATACAGATATCCGATTTGACTAATTTTGTATTAACTCATAAGCCTGCATTACAAACTCCTTAGTAGCTTTTCTTGGCAAAGGTTTTTGGCATTTCTCACGTTGTTTAGAAATTAAGTCAATGTAGAAAAGTGGATAGATGTTTTTAATGTTTAACACATGAATTACAGATATACTTCGGTAATAAATTTGATAGACAAAATATGTCAAGTGTTCCGATGAAGTTAACATTAAGCATATAGCATTAAATATACACAAATACAGTCTTCCATGCATTACTTTTCAAATGGTCCTATTTTATGGAGCATTAAGGTCACATTGTATATTTTCAGAAATATATTCATTTGTTTAAGGCAGAAATAATATTTTCACACTTAATAAATATATTTCCGACTTTGACATACATAGCAAATGTATAACGAATTTCCATGAGAATGATGATAAGCTTTGAGAAGTCTTCATTTATGGGGTCCATGACGAGATTAAATAAAAGCTCGAGACAAGTGCAACATCACAAAAGTTCTACTTACATTGCTTTAGTGGGCTATACCTTCGTCATTCGGTAGGACACAAGTGTGACTCAAATAGAGCAGGAAACGTCAGGGCGATGTATCTGCTGTTTGCAATAAGGTCTCTCTCTGTTTCTCCAGCGTTGTCGCCGTAGTATCCTCCATACCAAACCATATATATATTCTACTATCAGCTCGAACATTTTGAAGATGAAAATAATTAAATTTGTCTATATGGTAATCTATGTTGTCTATGTGGTACCCTGTGTTGTCCATGTGGTACTCTGTGTCGTCTATTTGGCACTCGGTGTTGTTTCTGTGGTAATCTGCGTTGTCTATGTGGTACTCGGAGTTGTTTCTGTGGTACTCTGCGTTGTTTCTGTGGTAATCTGCATTCTCTATGTGGTACTCTGCGTTGTCTATGTGGTACTCGGTGTTGTTTCTGTGGTACTCTTCGTTGTTCATGTGGTACTCTGTGTCGTCTATTTGGCACTCGGTGTTGTTTCTGTGGTAATCTGTGTTGTCTATGAGGTACTCGGTGTTGTTTCTGTGGTACTCTGCGTTGTTCATCTGGTACTCTGTGTCGTCTATTTGGCACTCGGTGTTGTTTCTGTGGGAATCTGCGTTGTCTATGTGGTACTCGGTGTTGTTTCTGTGGTACTCTGCGTTGTCTATGTGGTAATCGGTGTTGTTTCTGTGGTAATCTGCGTTGTCTATGTGGAACACTGTGTTGTCTCTGTGGTACTCTGCGTTATTTTTGTGGTACTCTTCGTTGTCCCTGTGGTACTCGGTGTTGTTTCTGTGGTATTCTGCGTTGTCTATGTGGTAAATTGCGTTTTCTATGTGGTAATCTGCATTTTTTCTGTGGTACTCCTGTGGGAATCTGCGTTAATCTGCGTTGTCTATGTGGTACTCTGCGTTGTTTCTGTGGTACTCTGCGTTTTCTATGTGGTAATCTGTGTTGTCTATGTGGTAATCTGCATTGTCTATGTGGTACTCTGCGTTGTTTCTGTGGTACTCTGCGTTTTCTATGTGGTAATCTGTGTTGTCTATGTGGTAATCTGCGTTGTCTATGTGGTACTCTGCGTTGTATATGTGGTAATCTGTGTTGTCTATGTGGTAATCTGCGTTGTCTATGTGGTAATCTGCGTTGTCTATGTGGTAATCTGCGTTGTCTATGTGGTAATCTGCGTTGTCTATGTGGTAATCTGCGTTGTCTATGTGGTAATCTGCGTTGTCTATGTGGTAATCTGCGTTGTCTATGTGGTAATCTGCGTTGTCTATGTGGTAATCTGCGTTGTCTATGTGGTAATCTGCGTTGTCTATGTGGTAATCTGCGTTGTCTATGTGGTAATCTGCGTTGTCTATGTGGTAATCTGCGTTGTCTATGTGGTACTCTGCGTTGTCTATGTGGTAATCTGCGTTGTCTATGTGGTAATCTGCGTTGTCTATGTGGTAATCTGCATTGTCTATGTGGTAATCTGCGTTGTCTATGTGGTACTCTGCGTTGTATATGTGGTAATCTGCATTGTCTATGTGGTAATCTGCGTTGTCTATGTGGTAATCTGCATTGTCTATGTGGTAATCTGCATTGTCTATGTGGATATCTGCGTTGTTTCAGTGGTACTCTGCGTTGTCTATGTGGTACTCGGTGTTGTTTCTGTGGTAATCTGCGTTGTCTATGTGGTAATCTGTCTTGTCTATGTGGTACTCTGCATTGTCTATGTGGTAATCTGCGTTGTCTATGTGGTACTCAGCATTGTCTATGTGGTAATCTGCGTTGTCTATGTGGTAAACTGCGTTTTCTATGTGGTAATCTGCATTGTCTATGTGGATATCTGCGTTGTTTCTGTGGTACTCTGCGTTGTCTATGTGGTAATCTGTGTTGTCTATGTGGTAATCTGTGTTGTCTATGTGGTAATCTGTGTTGTCTATGTGGTAAACTGCGTTTTCTATGTGGTAATCTGCATTGTCTATGTGGATATCTGCGTTGTTTCTGTGGTACTCTGCGTTGTCTATGTGGTAATCTGTGTTGTCTATGTGGTAATCTGTGTTGTCTATGTGGTAATCTGTGTTGTCTATGTGGTAAACTGCGTTTTCTATGTGGTAATCTGCATTGTCTATGTGGATATCTGCGTTGTTTCTGTGGTACTCTGCGTTGTCTATGTGGTAATCTGTGTTGTCTATGTGGTAATCTGCATTGTCTATGTGGTACTCTGCGTTGTATATGTGGTACTCGGTGTTGTTTCTGTGGTACTCTGCGTTGTCTATGTGGTAATCTGTGTTGTCTATGTGGTAATCTGCGTTGTCTATGTGGTACTCGGCGTTTGCTATGTGGTACTCTGCGTTGTATATGTGGTAATCTGCATTGTCTATGTGGTACTCTGTGTTGCCTATGTGGTAATCTGCATTGTCTATGTGGATATCTGCGTTGTTTCAGTGGTACTCTGCGTTGTCTATGTGGTACTCTGCGTTTTCTATGTGGTTCTCTGCGTTGTATATGTGGTACTCTGTGTTGTCTATGTGGTAATCTGCGTTTTCTATGGGTTACTCTGCGTTGTATATGTGAAACTCTGCGTTGTCTATGTGGTACTCTGTGTTTTTTATGTGGTAATCTGTGTTGTCTATGTGGTACTCGGTGTTGTTTCTGTGGTAATCTGCGTTGTCTATGTGGTATTCTGTCTTGTCTATGTGGTACTCTGCATTGTCTATGTGGTAATCTGCGTTGTCTATGTGGATATCTGCGTTGTTTCTGTGGTACTCTGCTTTGTCTATGTGGTAATCTGTGTTGTCTATGTGGTACTCGGTGTTGTTTCTGTGGTCCTCTGCGTTGTCTATGTGGTAATCTGTGTTGTCCATGTGGTAATCTGCATTGTCTATGTGGTAATCTGCGTTTTCTATGTGGTACTCTGCGTTGTCTATGTGGTAATCTGCGTTTTCTATGTGGTACTCTGCGTTGTATATGTGGTACTCTGTGTTGTCTATGTGGTAATCTGGATTGTCTATGTGGTACTCTGCGTTGTCTATGTGGTAATCTGCGTTGTCTATGTGGTACTCTGCGTTGTCTCTGTGGTACTCTGCATTGTCTATGTGGTACTCTGCATGGTCTATGTGGTAATCTGCGTTTTCTATGGGTTATTCTGCGTTGTATATGTGAAAATCTGCGTTGTCGGTAATCTGCATTGTCTATGTGGATATCTGCGTTGTTTCTGTGGTACTCTGCGTTTTCTATGTGGTAATCTGTGTTGTCTATGTGATAATCTGCATTGTCTATGTGGTAATCTGCGTTGTCTGTGTGGTAATCTGCGTTGTCTATGTGGTACTCTGTGTTTTTTATGTGGTAATCTGTGTTGTCTATGTGGTAAACTGCGTTTTATATGTGGTAATCTGCATTGTCTATGTGGTACTCTGCGTTGTTTCTGTGGTACTCTGCGTTTTCTATGTGGTAATCTGTGTTGTCTATGTGATAATCTGCATTGTCTATGTGGTAATCTGCGTTGTCTGTGTGGTAATCTGCGTTGTCTATGTGGTACACTGCGTTGCATATGTGGTAATCTGCATTGTCTATGTGGTACTCTGTGTTGCCTATGTGGTAATCTGCATTGTCTATGTGGTACTCTGCGTTGCCTATGTGGTAATCTGCGTTTTCTATGGGTTACTCAGCGTTGTATATGTGAAAATCTGCGTTGTCTACTGCGTTTTCTATGTGGTAATCTGCATTGTCTATGTGGTAATCTGCGTTGTTTGTGTGGTACTCTGCATTGTCTATGTGGTACTCTGCATGGTCTATGTGGTAATCTGCGTTGTTTCTGTGGTAATCTGCGTTTTCTATGTGGAAATCTGCGTTGTCTATGTGGTAATCTGCGTTGGCTATGAGGTACTCTGCGTTGTCTATGGGGTAATCTGCGTTGTCTATGTGGTAATCTGTCTTGTCTATGTGGTCCTCTGCATTGTCTATGTGGTAATCTGCGTTGTCTGTGTGGTAATCTGCGTTGTCTATGTGGTACACTGCGTTGCATATGTGGTAATCTGCATTGTCTATGTGGTAATCTGCGTTGTCTGTGTGGTAATCTGCGTTGTCTATGTGGTACACTGCGTTGCATATGTGGTAATCTGCATTGTCTATGTGGTAATCTGCGTTGTCTGTGTGGTAATCTGCGTTGTCTATGTGGTACACTGCGTTGCATATGTGGTAATCTGCATTGTCTATGTGGTACTCTGTGTTGCCTATGTGGTAATCTGCATTGTCTATGTGGTAATCTGCGTTGTTTCTGTGGTAATCTGCGTTTTCTATGTGGAAATCTGCGTTGTTTCTGTGGTAATCTGCGTTTTCTATGTGGAAATCTGCGTTGTTTCTGTGGTAATCTGCGTTTTCTATGTGGTATTCTGCGTTGTCTATGTGGTAATCTGCGTTTTCTATTCTATGTGGTAATCTGCGTTTTCTATGTGGTACTCTGTGTTGTATATGTGGTAATCTGCGTTTTCTATGTGGTACTCTGTGTTGTATATGTGGTAATCTGCGTTTTCTATGTGGTACTCTGTGTTGTCTATGTGGTAATCTGCATGGTCTATGTGGTACTCTGTGTTGTCTATGTGGTAATCTGGATTGTCTATGTGGTACTCTGCGTTGTTTATGTGGTACTCTGCGTTGTCTATGTGGTACTCTGTGTTGTCTTTGTGGTAATCTGCATAGTCTATGTGGTACTCTGCGTTGTATATGTGGTACTCTGGGTTGTCTATGTGGTAATCTGGATTGTCTATGTGGTACTCTGCGTTGTCTACGTGGTAATCTGCGTTTTCTATGGGTTACTCAGCGTTGTATATGTGAAAATCTGCGTTGTCTATGTGGTACTCTGCGTTGTATATGTGGTACTCTGCGTTGTCTATGTGGTGATCTGCGTTTTCTATGGGTTACTCTGCGTTGTAGATGTGAAAATCTGCGTTGGCTATGTGGTAATCTGCGGTGTCTATGTGGTACTCTGCGTTGTCTATGTGGTACTCTGTGTTTTTTATGTGGTAATCTGTGTTGTCTATGTTGTACTCTGCATTGTCTATGTGGTAATCTGCGTTGTTTCTGTGGTAATCTGCGTTTTCTATGTGGAAATCTGCGTTGTTTCTGTGGTAATCTGCGTTGTTTCTGTGGTACTCTGCGTTGACCCTGTGGTACTTTATTGTTGATGGTCATTGTCAAATTTGAATTCAGTTTAATACTCAATATCCCGGACTTACGATCACAATATTTATACCACGAACAAACTTTATTATGATATTGCTGTTTTATGTTATTACGTAATTTCATTGTTGAGACTTTCGAAATTTTACAGCAAAGATACAACAAGATAATTTCTGACGTAACAGATCACATTGTTTTCCTAATATTTCACTTTACTGCAGACAAGAGTGAATATATGATTTTCTATCTCAAACACAGTATTTTAATATTTATGCTCGTTCTGATTGACATGTGAGTCTGTCTTCTATTCCGTTGTTTTGATAAAGTGTTAAATGGTAACCATGGATATTTTCTGGATATTGTGGTCCTTAAGAGTGAAATATAGTACATTCAAAAAGACATTTTGTTTAAAAACAAAGATAATTAAAGTAAGCCTAATTGTCATGTTCGGAACAATAATTTGTTTTAATTCTTTGACGATTCTTTGGACATAATGTCACGCGTGTAGCAAATAATAATTTCGTTCAATGTCTTTTTTTCTGGAATTTCGCATGATATTGAAAATACCAGTCTTGAAACTCTCCGTCTAACATGTACACTGTTGAACTTTAATACTGTTAGTTTTTATTGATGTTTTCCAACAAAATGTGTTGTGTTGTCTATTGTTACTATGCAAAACCGAAAAACCTTCTATGGAAGTTCGTCCTAGTTGAATTAAATAACACAGTTGCTTTCACAATGTGATAAGAGAACCCCGAACAGTTTTCTAATGGGAAACATCTATGTTGTATAGTATTTGTGCTTTCATAGTTACATTGAATTTTTAACGGCTGCAACAAGCAACTGTCAATATATTAAAACAAAATGAAATATGTTGAAGTTATCTGTTGGGTTAGTAAAAATAATTTATATGACTCTTGGAATGTTTGTGAGAGACAACATAATAAATATACACCCTAACCAAAGAGTTGCTTTATTCATTTGCATTTCCAGTAATGACAAAGTATATATTTACCTTTATTAAAAAGACGACACTTAATCTACATGTATTACCTGAAAGATGTTATTATGAATTATTCCCTGTGATTGATAATTAGTTGTTCAAGGCTTTTCAATAAATAAGATGGTATGCTGTAGCAAATGTAAATAAAAATGTCGTTTTAACAATATCATTTAGTTTAATCGGAGCAAGTTCAGGTACCAATAATTAATTACAGTTATCCTGGGGATTGACAGGTATACACAATAAACATTTTTAGCGAACATGACGTATTAAATATGAATGCAAAACTCCACTTGACCCTGATCTATTAAAAATGTATCAATTATAAATATTACGTTAGAATATTATTTCTGATGTCTCCAGTACCAAAAGTATGATTTTAAGCTTTTTTGGTAACATTGAGGATGTTACATGCTTAGTGTTAACGTTAAAAGTTAATAATTGTATCTAGTGTAAAAATGTAAGCGTCTCAATCACATTGAAAATAAATTGTAACTTTGACACTATTGTATCAAATATAAATATAAGCGTTGCAGTAACAATGATCTAAATAATACGAATTTAAACGTCTCGATGACACTGATGAACGTGAATGTTCCAGTCTTTTGGATCAAAGCTGTGAAAATTTGAGGCAATGCTATATCAGGTATATCTTCTAAACTTCAATTAACATTTATTATACTTCAAGGCTGACAGTAAACATTAAACATGCTATCATTATATTATTATCCTAATATTTTATTGATGAAAGAAATATGAAGGTGGTTACTTTATAATTTTACATAATTTTTTGTGTAATTAATGTTTCAGTGAGCTTTAGGTTTTTGCATCAGAATTGATTGATTAAAGATATTTTGAAATTGCAAGCTGCTGCAGAATTTTGATAGTTAGGGTAATTGCTCAAGAAGACATATAGCTCGGCTGTCCTCTCTGCACTCCATTAAATGAATAACAGCCTCTCAATTTTCTCGCCATACTTTGGGTCCGACACCATCTGATCATTAATTAATCTGTTCCCCACTTTCTACTTTTTCCAATTTATTTACGATCATTAAGAAAGTATTGTAAGTCTTCCTTCCCGTAATATGATTTTATCACAACTTAATTTTACATGTTAACAATTTACACACAGTCCAGAGCCTGCTACTTATTAAATGAAATGGATAAACGTGTTTACATAATTTAAAATTGCAGATTTATTACGAGGGAAAGGGCAAAGTGTTAACTACCAGATGTAGTTTATATACTACGCTATACATTAAAATATGTATAGAATCTTACAGTGCCCAAATATTAATTATGGAAACATCTCGGCAAGCATGTGCTCGGAATGTGGGCATTACATTATATAGTAAATTGCAGAGAGACTCCGAATGCTGATTGCTTCAGCCTGTACGTTTCGAGGTATTACGTAGTTAATTTACCTTTATTTGTTTACAAATATGTCGTTGCAATACATAACTATTTAACAATATCATGACCAGAGACAATTATCACCGGCCCGTTGTACCTTACGCTGGCTGTTCTGCCATATTGGTGTCCCGAGACCTCGAGCAATGCAATCTACGAGGTTTAATTTGTATTCACATGTTCACCACCTACCGTCGTAAACCAGAAACTCCCCCATGTGTTACGTTACTTCAAAGGGATAATGCAAATAATTGCCAGTTTTATAGGTTATTCATAATTCTATGAATGTCTTTAATACTCGTGAAATTCATATACGTACATTTTACAGTTTACTCGGTCACATTGCATAATTGACGGAAACACAAATATCTAGAATTATAAAAAATGCATAATTTTGTGTAGTTTTTCTCAAATTAATTTTATGTGAAACAAGAGTTATGGGAATAGAACATACAATGTTAGTCTCATTCCTTGCACAAATTAACCACGTGTCCAACTGTTCGTGCTCCAGACTTCACGTGTATATCGAGCAGTGTCGTAACTCACACTCCAGGTAGACGTGCTGTCATTACCATCATCATGCACGTGAAGCATTCTCTCATGTAAACATGCGCGCGACACAATGCACGCGATGCTAATATAGACGACAGGCTATTACGTTCATCAATAGGTATTACCACGTTGGTATTCACTCTGTATAAACATCACTAGATGGGTAACCCTGGCTAATTCTTTCTGTCACAATTCATATCATCTCAACACTTTATATTTACACCGTTCGTTCTGCATTCGTTTGCTTTAGTGACCGTTCTACAGCTGTTGACGCCATATGTCGGCTAGCCCTTTCCACAATCTTGGGATTTTCCCAGCCAGCATCACACCTAGCCAACGCATCAGTGATGACCAAATTACATTACTGGAAAATTATCTTATTTGTTTACCCAGTAAAATAACATTGCCATGCCTTGTGGCACATTGTTTACTTTCCATATGCACTAAATATGCCCATAGCAACACTGTGTTCATGTGCTTTGAGCCGGAGGGCAGCTATACTGCTTGTCCGTCGCTCACCGTTCTCACACGGGTCAAGGGGTGGCGACTGAGCACCGTGCAGGGCCAGAGTTGGAGGTTGGTGCGGACCACCCGGATGTGACGCAAGATGTCCAGGGTGTGCGAGACCCATAAAGTTGGGAACATTCGAATGGGTAACCATGCACGTTGAGTTTTGCATGGTGTACGGAATCTGTGGGTTGCCAGCCCAAGGGTTATGTTGAATCTGCAGAGGAAAGAAATAAACACATGTAAACACATAGTTTTAAATGATAACCGTCGTCTTTGGAAGAAGAAATACACAAAGTCAACTTATTTAATATCCATTGAAACTACACGAATACAAAATAAAGCTACGTAATTAATGCAGCATTCGGTTTATAAAATATTTTTTTTTATTAAAATCTGCTAAATGAATGTAATTCGTTTTCTGTTGTATTTGTTATTGATTTTTTAGTTTCCAAAATTTAAAATCCTCATTTGATGGTTAGCTTTAGGTAGTTTTCACAGATTCAAAATGAGAAGACTAATATATTTAACATCATATAATTATAAATTATATAGAAAAGCAAATTAGGTCAGGTTTTTAAATAGTCTAAATTAAATCACATCTTACATACGGGACCAGAATATTGAACACGTCTTTCCTGTTCTTAATTTAATGTTGATCAAATAAAGGATGGATATTTTACTTGTCAAAATTATTTGTGTGTTCTTACCTGAGAGTAAGCGTCGTGTCTGGCCCCTAAGGGCATGTCATAAGGGTTGGCCCCAGTCGTCATCGCTCTCATTGTCTGGATCTGACCGTACCTTTCCCTCTTCCTCCATTTAGCACGGCGGTTCTGGAACCACACCTGAGAAAAATAAAAGACCATAACATAAACGAAATGGCAAAATCAACAACAGCAACAACAACGAATAACAACATATCACAACTAAAGGTAGTAAATATGACACCTATCGCCGTTGTACCATAAATCATATTTGTATAAAAACAATTAACCCGTTGACAATGTAAACAATATGATCAAATTGGGAACAAACAAAGTAACTTCATGGTGCTGTTTTGCACGTCAATTTAATATTTCTTTTTTATAATAAATATTGAAAAGTATATCTCGATTACAGTTTTAATTTTTGATGTTAGATATATCAATTATAATAACTGCTACTCAAACATGCCCCCATACTAACTATAACTAGCTGTTGTTGGTATAGAAATTTTATTATGACTATTAATTACGTCATTCGTTACACCATCAGGTTGAGGATTTAATGACGTCATCGGCAATAAGATGAGGATGAGAAAGAGTTTGCGTTTGTATGTGGTCTCGTCCTATTGAATTCTACTTGGCCTCTATATTCATTTCGTTTATAAGTATAATTAACTATATTCATTTATAATTTTGAATGTGATAAATATGTTTATCTTGAGGTCAAACTGATTTTCATTTTACTTGGTAAGATAATAAGGATTATTTCAAATACAACGATTGCAAAAGGATGTATTAGTAGCTATAGTATCTGCAAATTCCACTTTTTCGTGTGAATTTTCCATTATACCCATTCCAGAATCTATTTTTTTCGCGAATTTATGTTTAACATGGATATCGTTAATCAGGCTCTTATGTTGTGAATTATACGTAAATAATGACGTTACTTTATTTGCCGTGGTGTATATCACGCCTTTATGATTTGACCTTCATTATACCAAATAAAAGGCAATATATTTAAGGTAAATGAACACATCAGTCGTCTTACATTCGTCACAATATTAAGATAGCATCATCTCAAATAATGATTTAAAATATTCGCGATTAAAAAAATAGGTGAATTTAATGAAATAAGGGACAAGCGAAAAAACAATATTTGTAACAAATAAAACACGTCTTTATCTAGACGTAATAGATAATATGATATTATTTTAGTAAGATATAGGTTTTATGGAGTAAATAGTGCACTATATCATCGCTTGATAACTAATCAGAACCGGCGTTACTTGTGAAAATAACGATGTTTTATAACATTGCTTCGCTTGTGATGGCTTTTCAATAAACAAAAACATTAAAATCTCAAAAACAACACACCAGGCAGTGATTTATAAGAAACTCAATAAAATATTACTTTCTGATATACTGCATGTAGAAACAGTTTCTATCAGGTTGCCAAGTAACAAAATGAAAATAAAGAAAAGTACCAACTTTAAAATGATTTTTGGTCGAGATATTAATAACGATACATCAACATGGATATAAATTTTAATGCTTATTTAGTTGATGTTGGAAAGAAAATTTATTCAGCATTCATGTAAATATATATGAAGGTTCGGTAGTCAATGATGTCAATTGAATTTGTTTTTTATATCTTAGATAATGACAAATGAATGTGAACCTCTAACTTTTACCGAATAGCAGATCGTTTTACAAATAGTGGATCATTTAATTCGGAAACGTCAAAGTAATTAGCCAAACGATTTAGCCTGTTCATAATTAAAAATTCTGTCCAGTTAGTGACAAAAATTGCAATATTTTGTACATTTAGTCAGTAAACGACTATTCGCTATAAAACGCTCCTGTTAGAAATAAATGGGTGTCAAATTAAAATGTTCCTGTCTGCCTTCACCAACACTGACATGTACATGTATGACTCGTGTATGACATATGATGTCCATTAGTGCTGATTAAACAGAAGAGTTTTATTTTCAACTGCCACATTTTCTACACATGCTATATACACCGCTGTGTAGTCTACGGACCAGCCACTCCCTATCCTTGCCAAAGTCCGAGTTATAATGAGTTCAGATAGATACAAAGGCGGCAGACTCACAGACCACATATTTGATAAGTTTAGTTTGACCAACATAAACACCATGGCCGCCCCAACTGACTGGACTAGCGTTAACATGGCAATTCAGATGTACAAACAATCGGGCACTCTGTGGAAGAAATTAGACTTTATTGAATTTGGCAGCTAACAGGGGTTTAATGACAGAGGGTAATTGAAGCCAAATGGAAGGGTGATGGGCTATGGGCCTAGGTGTCGATGACGAGCACCTGTCAGACGCCACGGGGGCTTGGTATATGTTGCACACCTGATCCACTTTCGTTTTCCGTATATAAACCACAAAGTGGTCGTCAAACCATATGTTATCTCTCTAACTCTTTGATCCATTCACACATAAAAATGATTCCGTTTGTTTCACATATTTTGGTTACTTAGATCTGCATGTGAAGGCAACAAGTCCAGTATCAAATTCAGTACAATCATCATTAATATTTTGGCGAGTTCATAAAACAACAAAAATCTATTAATTGGTGTTCCTATGATCGTTCAAATGGCATAGCTCTAGCCACAAAATAACAATGACTGGCAAATATCACATTTTTGTTATTACAATATTTCCTTTCCTCAGCATATGTATGTCTCTTCTGACAAAAAATCTTAATATGCAGTGTTGCAGAATAAACCTATCTCTTACTTAACAAGTGTTACTTTTGGTACAAATATTCACAGAATTATTACCAATTCTCAACATTCCCGAAACTAGGATAGCTGTTAGGGCTAGCGGCGTTGCCTGACAGCATAACTTTTCAAAAATGCAATTTTTCATACAGTCGTTTTAAAATTGATGTACATGTACGGCAAAAGAATGATCACATAATTGAAATAAAGAAAACATTCCCTGAATTTTTTACGAGAAAAACAAGGATCAAAGTCCACCTTCACAAAAGAACTAGCCCGCAGCAAGCAAGTTGCAGCAAACTGGTTGATTCTGGTACGAACATTGTCATGTCATTACATAGGCTTTGGATTACATATTGTGACTCTGGAGATCGGATTCCTAAATGTGCTGTTAGAAAGCCTACTTAACATGACAATTGGTATACATGTAGTTCCTTCCAATGTGTTGCTTATCTAGATGTAAATGAATTTTTATCATTAAAGCGTGTTTGGCAAATATAATATATTTTTTTCTCTCTCAAAAACTGATCCGCAGAATACATTTAAAAATTTGCTGTGGAATCGATAAACATGAATAAGCATATATCAAAAAGAATTTGGTTTTTTAAATAAAAGTTTTACGTAGATGTTACTGGGGAAAATATTAAACAACCGGTTACACTGACATTCTAGTACCTAATTAATAGGTTACGTATGTTTAATGTATATAAATTCAATTTAATTTCAATAGCTATATTAGCTTGATAACAATTAAGGTTAATTAATACATATATATACAGAAATAACGGTGCATGCGGGTATGGTTGTGCATACCGAGGGAGATTATTTTGAAACCGAAGACTGTTTGAACTATTATAAAACTGCCATTAATTCAAACTTTACATTTAATACAAAAATGTCATTAAACTGGAGCAGCTGGATACAATTATTCGTGACGTCATAATGCGTATCGTACAATTAAAATAATATAATAGTTCAAGAAAAAATTAGGAGAAATTAACTGCAGAATAAACAGAAAATTATTTTCATAGACGTTAGTGACCACTTGTTTCTGAATATTTTGATTGAATATCACGAACAACTTAATGTGACTATGTAAATACAAGTAGATCATAAATATTCAGTATTATACTAGATATGCTAAGTTGATAATAATACGTTGTACCATTAAGTTATAAAAGCGACTAAATGTGCTATTACCTAATTTGCTAACCTCATAGAATCATAATTGCTATGTAAATATGGCGTAGAAAACCCAAGAAATGTATTTGCAATATCTGTAGTTCATATAGAGTTATTGAAAAAATGTCCTCTCGATGATTCGCGTTTACCATCATGCATATGCGATTCTAAAGCGTTAGGCACAGACTGATGCATTCCTCGTATAATTCACGAGTGGGTACCGATACAAGGCGCAAGTGAAACTCAAGTGGTGATAATGATCGCCTATTCTTACAACTTTCGCATGTGGTAGGGGATATTAAAAAGTAAAGGGACCCTAACGACTTGATGCTGTGGAGAGGATATCGAGGGAATGCCAGCTCTCCACTTAGACTCCCGCATATTGTATGAACCAACGAGGTGTTAATTCCATTAAATTTTACTAGCAGTAACATCTAAAATCCTTTTTTTACCGTGAGAACGCGATATTTTCATAGTTACAAAACTTGAGATTTTAATCGGGTATATATTTGTATATCTTAATTGTTTTGGATACTCACAAACATTGTTTAAAGGATAAAACGACATTATTATTTAATCGAAAAGTTTTAAGCATCCTTTTGAAAATTGCGAGTAAGTAAGCTGATAGGAGAGGGTAATCTAAATCCCACTAGGCAAACTAACAATTGTCTGATAGACACCGTTGTAAGGTAATTACTAGCCCCATAGAAAAGGTTATATGGATTCAACCCCCTCCAGCACGAGGTATTAACCGTCAGATTAACACCTCCAGGGAGAATGTATCAAACAAATAGCATAATAATGTGGGGAATTATCTGATCTGAGGCTGCCGTTCCACGATTCGTATGTAAGATAGATGTCAAAAGCATTTTGTTTATGTAAACATTTGTACCGCGTCAATTCATGTGTTTTGTATCGGTGTTAAGCTTTGTTTTATACAATGTTTATATGATAGTGTGTCGACTTGCAGCGAAGTTACAAATATATCAAAATAAGATAACTGTGTCGTTATTTTAACATACATATGGGGAAGTGAGAAAAAGGAGGCAGCAGATCAAATTTAGTTTCTTCGATGAAGCTGAAAACACAAAAGAAACCCCACTGATTCTGTTGGGGAACCCATGTTAATCGTCTTTTACAAAACCAGGGAGTGGCATACAGCAGGTGAATCCTTACTCCCAACCTTTAGGGATCGGATGTTTCTGAGCCATTTTTCTTGAATCGAGAAACTGAACATAGTAAACTGGTATTTCTTCGAGTCAAGTCGAAAGGTCTACTATTTGAATTGTGTTGCTCTAGATGAATTATCGCAGAAGCAATAGGTTGGAATGCAACATATTATTGTTTAATTCAGCAATTATGAATCAGAATTCGAAAAGTATATTAACATATCTAGAAATAATAGAGCTGAAATAATCGGCTTATACTTAAACATTCCATGCAAATAGGAAGAAACAAAAACGGTACATATCGATTCAATATTGGACTATATCACAATTGCATTAAAAATTAATTTAAATTACAAAACTTCGTACTTATCCTTGACATGTTTCTTTGTAGGACTTTTGTCCTGATTCCCATGCCCACTTCTGATAAAAACAGCTAGAGTCATTACAATGGTTATCATCGCTTCGTTATCTCTCGAGATCTGGTAAGAAACTAGAAGATTGGCCCGTATGTTTAAAGACAGACACAATACCGAATGAATAGGGTACTTGCATTGGCGGGCAAGTTTTAAAGGCTAGTCTGTAATGGTGCTACTTTAGACACAGGAAATGGTTTACATTGCGCACTGTAATCCATAAGGGTATCATACATCAAAAAGGGCATTACGTTGCTTAAGGACTTATGAAATAGAATAAAAAAAATCAGAAACAACTCAAATCATAAAAATCTCCATGGGATACCTTTCCTATTCTCTAGTGTAAAGCCACAACTCCAGACAAAAGCCATTCGCAGATTACCAATCCGACACATAAAGCAAAACCACCAGATTTTAACTAAGACTTTTAAATAGTTTAAAACTCAAGTGAGAAAATTAAAGTACTTAAAATATTGACTTAACGCTAGATGCATAACACCAACATCAAATGGCAAATATGATTATGAATTAAATGTAACAAAGTGAGGGGTCTTGATATTGGTAAAAACTGGGTTCTTGTGAATGATGACGCTTTGCTGGCGACGCCAGGAAGTCTAGAAACCACCCAAGCAGTCAATACGCGAACGATGGAATCATGAAGCCAGACCACGGATACGACTATTAATTAGATTAAGAGCAAGAAAATCCTTCCTTCTACCTTGAGAAGAAATATACATACATGAATTGTATGAAGAAGCAAAAAACATATTGTGTTGGAGAATGGGTTAAAGTACATGTGGAAAACGGCAGAGCTACTGCGCAAAACTTAGCTATGTATACCATGACGATTAGGCTGATGGTAATATAGCGTGCCACAGTGCTTCAGTCTATAGTGTAGAGCTATGGGCGGGATTACGAGTTCGGCTAGCGTTATACACATCAAAAGGCAGTCTCGCAATACGATATGATATTTCATAATTTGTAACGAGCTACAGAAAAAAAGTTAATTAAATCTCAGCAGTGTCCGTACATTCAATGGGAGTAAAAATGCTGGCGTTATCTGGGGTCTCCACGTGTTAACCCTAGGAACACGCCGGGCCGGTGAATTGGTAATAACGTAACAAAATAATCTCCCGGCAACATAAACTTACATAACTGTTTCACTTTTTAAAACAGAACTATTTAATGTTCCCGGAACTATTTAGTGAGAACGTTTCCTATATACTTCTCAGCGGATGCTGCCGGATAACATTCATAATCAGTGAAAATTAATTACTCGTTTATAAAGATATCATCAACGACCAGTTTTCTTTATCATGATACATTTCTCAGAAGTTTCAGAAATGATGTCATACAAGCGCCAGCAATAATGTCCGATTATGTTCAATTATGACCCATGTATAAACATTATAGCATGCATTCAATTAGCTTACAATTCAGTCTCTATTTTATCACTTACAGAAGTGCATTGTCTGCATACATCATCTTACAACATATCATATCACTGACCAAAATCATAGGTTTTATATTTCACTTTGATGAATTAAACCAACATCGCATCGTAAGCAAATGAATCGCATACTTATTTCAGAAACACATGTGATATCAATGTATTGCGTATTTCTTTTATTGAAACGGATTATGGATATATAAACTATATATAAATTGTATACCTACAGTGTATTTATGTTGGGAACTTTAATTGTTACTGTACTATGTAAATGTCAATCAATAATACACGTACAGTAAAACTATGCTACACTTTTTTCATTTGTCTATATTAAAGTCATGTAAAAGGGTTGGCAACGAAAAATGAAATGTTAAGAAAAATGGAAAGAGGGACCCAGACATAAGCTGGCCATAACTGTAAATACAAATTAAACAAGAACACTATCCACATGTTTTACTGTATTGTAATCAACGAGGGGTATTCATTATATTGAACTTTTGTAAGTATTGTACTTAAACATAAGTATGCAGCGAAATTAACGTACATTATATATTGAATTTGTTGTTATCCTTACTTATATATTAAAGTCAAGGGAAAAGACACCATAATGACGTACATACCTAGTTATCAACGTATTCAGCGATAGTGCAGAATTTAGAGGTGAAAAACATTAAAAGGGGAAAGAAAATATCATAAAACGTAATAATAAACTCCATATAGTGTATATATTTGTAACTCTACTTGCTAAAACGAACTCAATGAGAATAATTTATTAGGATTCTCTAACCTTGTGGAAAGTTCTTGCATCTGGACCCACACAGAGCGTTTTTTGAACATACAAATTGCTGTTTGTCAAAAGTAAATCATATTTGATGATAATTGAAAACCTTCTAACTTATACGCTCAGCTCCCAGAAGACTTTCATTTGGAATCCGTATGTCATGTTCGTAGTAGATAGAATAAACCATTGCGTGACTATTTTAAACCTTAGTACTTACTTAAAATTATGATAACATTTTAATGTATGTTATGCTGCTGTTGACAGTTTCAACAACATCCCCTGATAAAATCATTCCTATACTAGGGAGAGGCTACAAGTAAGGCAGAAACACTCTTCGCCGTAAAAAGTCTCCTGGGCGCCACATTGTCGTATGGAACAATTTTCCGAAACTTATGGAGGCCTGGAAATGCCTTTGTACATTATTCTACGTATTCTACGTACTCCGTCTTTGCGTATTGCAAAGTTATCTTCTCTTGGGAGAAGGTATTGATTGTTACGTCACTTGTTTGTGAGAATAACGTCATCATTTTTTGAGAAAACGACGTAATTTTCTCACACAGACCAATGACGTAACAATCAATACCTGCTCCCAAGAGAAGATAACTCTGCAATAAGCAAAGTCGGTATACACAGACACGCATTGTTTTGTTTCGTTTGTTTATCGTTTTGCTTTTGGGCTTTACGTCTTCGAAACAGTTAACGTTACTCTGAAAACGGTCAGATAACTGAAAAACTATAGATGCTTTGCGTTGGGCGCACTGGGAGTTACATAAGAACGGTGTCACCAAAGTCGCCTAGGGCACTTAGGAAAATTTCCAATCCTCCAGAGATATCCACATTAGTCGCCATATTAAAGATAAACGTACCGTTACAATCTTCATTCAATTTTATGCTTTCTGATATTATTAACTTGTTCTTTAGTTATCAGATATTGAAATATTTGCACCGAGTTAAAATTGCAGCAAAATAGAAAGTCAATAATACAATGCTACAAGTTATTACGAACTTATGTCAAATTTACAGGTTTACGTACTGTTGAATTTGCAGCGTCGATGTTGTTATTATCCGTATAGTTACACGATTTTAAATGTTTAAGCTCGAGGATCTGTCATATTTCATAAATCGCAAAAAATACGCTATCGTGAAAATATTTGTTATCACTTAATTGGAAACAACTGTAATACACAATCCACCGAGTTAATTTAAACGCTATTTTTTCCAATTATTTAAACACGCATTACATTTCATACGAATATGTAAACCTCTACACAATCTTTTATTGTATATAAAAACATCTTCTGGAAATTATTTGTAAAATAGGTCGCGTGTACGGCGCCCTACAAACGACCAAGACAAAAAATATTGCTAAAACATATTTTTAGGAATTTGAAAACAGGCTTAATGTTTGATATAAATATCCCTGAGAATATGATCAAAAATTTCCGACAAGTACCGTGCTCCATAGTAAAGTTAAAACATACAAATCTTAAGGAACACCAAATGTACGCTGCTGTATACGAATTTCTGACCTATCTCTTGGCGACGGGAACCGCTGTACACGCAGCAATAGACGGCGACGGCTCCCGAAAATCGCGATGCCATTGAGATGCCACACAACTCGGGCGTTACGGTGCAAAAGTATTGTAAGAGTGCGCGCTAATGATATCTAGTCTTAATTTTAAGCAATTAACAATACTTCAGTTGATGTTCACTGACTTCCATAACGATCTTCGGTTTTTAGTTAAAGCTTAACGATGACTTGAACAAGATACATAAATTCAATGAAGACAAATCCATATATTAAAAACCCGTTTATATTGTGAGTGTAGTTCCGTTTTTTAACAATATGTTACTTATTCCAAACAAGTATGATTATAATTGAAATATGCCTTTAAAGTTAGGTGTACTATATAATATTCCGAAACCTCCAAGATTGAACTAAACAGACTTTGGAAGGAATTACATATAATATAATTTATAATTTTAATTGCACAGTGGAAAACAAGTCACTGTGATCAATACCTTTATTTTTTCATCACGCCTATCCGTAAATTCTATTTAAGTTTTTCTTCCTATGGATGAATGTAGTGTTATTGCATTGTCACGAGCATTTAATTAACTGTTGTAAGCGTTCTCTTGTCAAGTGTAAGTAGTAAACATTTTTCACCATGTCATGCATTTTTGCTAAAAGATCAGTGACAGTTTAGCTGTTTCGGAAAGAAATCGTAGCTATAAAAGGTTGTCCATGGTCTGACTATTTAGCGATAGTACAAAACAGCTTACGGCAGTTGCTTTTCTTAAAACGAAACATATTTATGAAACAATTCTTATGACCAAGCGTGAATTCTGCGCTCTCACCAATTTTCTTGCAACTCGTTGAAAGCATGCGATTCTGTCACAAAATTATGTTTAGATCTCGAAAACGGTATTTAGATTCAATTTTCTTCACAATTCCAGGACGTCATTGACAAAATGTTTTATTAATTTATAACCGGACAGGTGTGACAAAGGAATCTGAGTTTGAGTCCGGGCATCAATGACCAATGACCGAATCCAACTTAATAATGTAATATACCAAAGTTATTCCTTGTGTTTTATAAATCGCAATGTTTTATTTTTCATTTTCCAGAGAATTTGATAATATTCAATTATACCTAAAAAAAAATAGCCAATAAATAACTATTGCACTGTTAAATAAAATAAATATTTGTTACCGGCTGAAGATGTTAAAGATACAATTGATGTTTGCCAGTCCAGACTAGATGGTAAATTATGAAGACTGTTTCCTCTACAGAGTATTAGTAAATTCTATTATCATATTAATTCATACTCTAAAATGACCAATTCATTGTCAAGAGAGTTTCGTAAATCCAGTGGGTTTTCACCTGACGTGAATATTTGTAAACTGCAAAGACTGTTCCTTCTGATCTCTGGAATAATTACATACGGCAATACTTCATCTTCATTAATCTTATTTGGTAACCTGCAATGACGGACTTTCTCTCAAGTGTATTTCAAAAAAGGTCCAAACGTAATATTCCTTTCATGAATATTGGTAGAATTGTAAAGCTTATATTTTTCTTTCTTGAATAATTGTAATCGGCAATGATACATTCCGAAACCTTGTATATGGAAACTTTCTCTTCACTTTGTAGATGGGTTTGGTTTAATTTATAACATTGTTTGGTCATTTCATAGTAATCGGTTAACTGCAATATTTTCTTTTTTTCACTATCCTTATTAGCTAGATGAACAATGCATATCAATATTATATCTCCATGGCAACTGTTTCTTACTTTTGCTTTATTTTAGAATTGTTCATTTCAATTATTGCCAAGTGTTGAATTAATTTATTAGCCAAATTATTATTAATATATTTTGGCTTAGAAGTGTATTCAAGTAATCTGTACTCGAATAAATCTTTAAAGCATTAAGCATTCTCCGTCATGACCGACGCAATTTCATTAACAAACTGTGGAAGTTTGACATGTACTCATATGAAAAGGTCAGATATGGAGCAATTTTGAACTTGTGAAGCCAATAGCATGTGTATATTACTTAAGTCATGCTAATACGGTCGGTAGAATGTATATATGCTTCCTGAACACATACATGTGTTTGTACGACTCTGTCTCTAGGTTGAACGCTTGCATGCGGATACTCTAAGTCGGTGTAAACACCATTACATTCCTGCTGTGTTCGCAGTGAGTAAGGAAAACTACGGGATCGCTGTGAATTAATATCGGGGACTTAAGAAACTTAATGAAGTTCTTCAACTAAAGAGCAGAATCAAAGCCTTATCTTGATCCACACTCGAGTTCTAAGTGCCAACAGTTATCCCAATAGGGACATCAGCCGGCCCAGACATGTAATCGCCCGGCAGCACAGCCAGGACAAGGCGCATGCTAATGCGTGTGAATTACGTGTTAATAGCATTAAATAGTCTTACATAATTATGCTTGGGAAATTATGATGGATAAAATCATCGAAGAAGTACATAAAAAATGTTCCCTACTTCACGTTATTTCTAGCAAGTGGGATATGTGTGGAAACCCGTATTCTCCCCCTCTCTTTCTGCTTGTTTATGTTTTCAATTTGAATATACAATCTTTGTAGTTATATCATTTCATATTATTTCGTCACTTTCCAAGTATTGTAGGAAAAAACCCACAGACAATTTAGAAGTTCAGAACGATAACATTTTCGAATCTATAGTTGTTTAAACAGATATGGACCTGAAAAACGTAACTACTTTTTATAAAGCGAATAAAAAAAACAAAAACACCGCGTGGTAGGATTTTATTAATATACGATAAATATAACTTTCTTTCGATAAACACGGTGAAGCGATATGCTATCGGAAAGTAAACAGGAAGACAGTATATAAAACCACAGTGCGTCGTTATATCTCCGCTCTGATGTATCAATGTCTCTTTTGACAGAGATAAATTGTGCAAAGTCATTGACACAGGGTCAAACTGTTTTACAGATCTTGTAACAGTAGTTATCTCAAACATATTTTACCTATCATGGCTGAATGTATTAAGATATAAACCTGTACAAGATAAAAGTAATTAAAGCATTTTCTCCAGTACAAGATCTGTGTAGATTTGACATAAATCGTAATGGAATGAGCGATAGTTCCTGCGATGTCCCTATCCCCGGTTGTTTGATAGAGCTGAAGGCACCAACGCTGTTCTTTTCTTAACTTTTCCAATTATAAAGATTAATATCAGTCAATTGGTGAATTTCATGTTAACGGTTTTATCAATCATAACATTTGAGGAATATTTAAACAATGTTTATGTTCTTCAGGTTTCCGGTAGATGGTGTTTCGTATACACAAAGAAACGATTATTTAGAGCCAAATTAAATTCCAAGCTTAAAAAATCATCCTCATGCTGCATCTGTACCCCTCTATACTCACCGGTAGCAAATCCAAGTTCTGTGAATGTAACACCCAGAATTTACAGAGGATGTTCTTGGATTCTTGATAAAAAACAAAATGTATGTTTCACGAGCGGAGTGATAGTTCTAGTATTCGGAACAGATGGGGGGTTTTGGGTCAAAAAATGCTATCTTAATTGAAGTTTGTATTTCAAAGTCAAAATAAGAAACCAAAATCTTGCTCTCCGATTGGTTGGTTTAGCTTGAAAATAATCAAAGTATTATTTATCAAGGTAGAATTTTTGTTTTGGTTTATTTAAACCTTGTAAAACCTTATACTTCATATAAAAACTAAGATATTTGTTAATTCTGAGCTTTTTAAATGAAGTTTTAACTCTGCAAAAATACAAAAATACAAAGTCAATAAATACATGTTCGCAGTTTATCATTGGTTTGTAAAATAGATATTTAAATACGACACGGATGTTAGTGAATTTGTCAATTAACTTCTTTTACATCACACAAGTATTTACTGTCTCATAAATAGCAAATGAAAATAACCATTTCATCTTGCCAGCAGTTTATTACATTAATAGAGGGTTTGCTTGCTTGAATCTTTATTCCTGTTTGTGAAGTTGAGTGTTACCTTCAAATGAAAATTCAAAGTAAAAGGTAATGATTATTCTGCCATTGCTTACATATCGGAGAGGTATTAATTTGATAACATTTATTACCTTTAATTTTACGCAAACCCGCAATTCTATCATTCTAAGCTGTAAAATGATACAGGAATTTGACCTTTATCTATTTTTTACAATTGGAAAGATTTTAGCGTTTAATATACATGAAATGTCACCAAATTATCACATCATATAGTAGAAAATTAAAACAAAATATCAATTACTTCAACACCTTTTACACGTGAATGTTTTCCACTCGGAAATTAGTTGGGTCTTTCCTTCATACTTCAAACTTTGAGGGAAGTTTCCGAATGTTTTCCGATTTGCGCTTGTCGCTTGGCGAACACTGTAACCATAGAAATGTTAAAATTGCACCATTGGTAACAGTTGATTGTTATGAACGTAAATTGAATTAATTAAAACTTGAAGAAAGATTTTTGGTATTTAAGTAAATAACAGGTGTACATGTATGTATTATATCTGTCTTGTGTATGTGTTATGTTGATAAGTATGTTTATTGGTTTATGTGCATGTGTAGACCGAAATGGCATGGTAAATACATAATTATTTGTTGTAATAGAACGGATGGATGTATCCATATATTAATGTCTTAATATAAAGAATGTTTGCAATATCTATATGCTGTCAGGCATGCGAGGATGTGTGTGTATGCGTACGAGTGTATGTGTACAATTATGTGTGGTATATATGCATGACTCAAGTAATAGATTTGTCATTTCGAGTGTGTGTATGATGTATTTATGAATACATAGTTTGTAGTTAAATTTCACATAATTGTACACTGTTTATGTTTTTGTCTTTATGTATATAGGTCTAAATTGCTAGGTACATTAGGTTTTGTACTCTTTTTTATTTCCCCAGACATTCCTTCTTAGATTAATCCAAATTACACATGAAAAACAACATCATTCAAAGTACATGAATTCGGTTTTATCTTGTCTAAATGTAAGGACAATATGGCAATCCCAAATCAATAAAGCAGAATTTTTGGCATGCAAATTAATTTATAAATTTAAAAATACTCTCAATATTTGAATATATAAAGAAGGAATGGTTGATGTAATTCAATATATCAATTTAATCAAAATAAATATTATCGTTATTGTAATGAATGAAATATACGTATGAAAGAATGAATGATTTTGAGTTTGAGTATGAAAGAATGAATGAAAAAGAAAGTGAGACCGAAGAAAAAGAGGCCTTTTGCATGAGGCTATATTATGTAAGAGGGAGGATCCCGGGGCACCCAACCCTGGCATCCCTCCCAAAGATGCTGGGGGAATAAAACAATTTGGACCTAAAAGAAAAACAAAAAAAACCACGTAAATTGCGGTCAAACACATTCTTGTAGATGCGCTACTCCACATCATTGTGAGAACTGTATTGTATACCATTATAGATATCAAAATAAATGATGCACTTCAGTAATTAAATAACGTCAAAAACATCAAACCATTATTGTGAGATGCTTTTGACGTTATTCAAGGATTTAAGTGGCATATACTACTAGTAAAATCTCCTTAAATTGTGTGTTTAAATACTCTTTAAAAGATTTGAGTACTGTTTAAAATCTTTCTTAAGAATTTGAGTACGTTTCTTAAGCATACGGTGAGATTTTTTTGACGTTACTATTCCGTCTTTGCGTATTGCAGAGTTATCTTCTCTTGTGAGCAGGTATTGATTGTTACGTCATTGGTTTGTG